>NW_023270854.1:42470669-42488155 GCF_011800145.1 Mirounga leonina
AAAGAAAGAAAGAAAGAAAGAAAGAAAGAAAGAAAGAAAGAAAGAAAGAAGAAAGAAAGAAAAGAAAGAAAGAAAAGAAAGAAAAGAAAGAAAGAAAAGAAAGAGGGGAAACAGGTAACCAATAAAAGATCAGGATACAGAATTCCCATAGGCTCATGTCCAAATCACTGTTACCTATAGCAATGGCATAATGCCTTTAAAACTGTAAAGGAAAATGATCTCAAATTAGAATTTTCCATACAGGGGCACCTGGGTGGCTCAGATGGTTAAGCATCTGCATTTGGCTCAGGTCATGATCCCAGGGTCCTGGAATCGAGCCCCACATTGGGGTCTTTGCTCAGTGGGGAGTCTGCTTCTCCCTTTCCCTCTGCCTCTCCCCCTGCTCATACTCTCTCTCTCTCTCTGTATCTCTCAGTCTCAAATAAATAAATAAAATCCTTGAAAAAATTATTAAAAATAATAAAAATAATTTTAAAAATTAAAAAAAAAAATTCCCTACAATCTGCTAGTCAATTGTGTAGGACGAATAATGACATTTTCTAATATATAAAGACCTCAAAAAATCTCTCTTAGATCCATTACCAGTAAAAAGTAACTGGAAGATTTTCTACAGTTAAAATAATTAATTCACTACAGTTAGAGTAATTAATTGACTAGAGTTAAAATAATTAAACTAAGGAAGACATAGACAGCACAGAAAGCACAGAATCCAATACAAGAGATACACAAAGGAAATTAACTGTTGTCGTAGAGGACAATCAGTCCAGACAGGAGTTGGAGGGTGGTGACTTCCAGGAGGGATACTGCCAAGAAGTTAACGTTCATGATAGAACAACTGAGGTATTTCAATGTATTTTCTAGGTCATTATTAAGGTCAAAGAGTTGGTGATTAATAAATTATACAGGGAACAGAGAAAATAAAAAATCAAGGCAGTCATTAATTCCAGGACAAATAAAACATTGCCTAAGAAAAGTCTTTGTAATCACAGTACAATACTTCTCTTAGCTGTGAATAATATTTGCATTGTCATAAATTCATGAACATTAAAAATTAATTCAAAAAAAGAGTGATATATAAACTACATTAGGAACATCAGGGGAGAGAAAGTATTTACCTCAAAGAGAAGCAAATATAGATCTTCCATAATAGGAAGTTATTAAATAATATCTAAAACAGAAAGGCCAAGAAATGGTAATATAAAAATGCGACTTCTAAAGGCACAGCATAAGGAATATAGTCAATGATATGGTAATAGCGTTGTATGGTGACAGATGGGAGCTACACTTGTGCTGAGCAGAGCATAATGTATACAGACATTGGATCACTATGTTGTACACCTGAAACTAATGTTAACACTGTGTGTCAACTATACTTAAATCAAAATTTTTTAAAATGGGATTTATAGTATGGAGGCAACTGGCAGAAGAAACAGCTCTCAGGGTTCAATGTACGGCCTCGATGATTAAAAGAGGGCAATAGGAAGTCCAAGGTTTTCACTGTAAGCATAGTATGGCTATTTGACTTTTAAAATTATTTACATGTATAACTTTGTTTAAAGAAATAATTAAATAGAGAAAAGATTCTTCGTGTTTCCAAGAAGAAAATAAACAGGACTGGTAGAAGAAAGGCTCAAATCTGCAACGGATTAAGAAAAGAAATGGTGACCTCACATTTGCTTACAACCGAGTCCTGATTCTGTTTAAGTAAACATCAGACATTCTCAAACACTCTAACCTTCAGGGAATTCACCACATATAAGGTCATCTTTTTAAAATATTAATTAAATATTAATTCATTAATTAAACAACTTTAACACAAAATGGAGCCAATCAAAAGCTCAATGTAATAAGAAAAAAATGCAGTGATTATGTTTACAGAACAGAATACAAGTGTTATAAAATTGGACAATTAACGTATATTACAATTTTTAAAAATTGAGAGTTTTGGAAAGGGAGGTGGGAGAATGTGTATAAGTAGTAAATGTCTTTCAATGCCTGTCTATAACAGAAGTATGTGTTTCAGGAAATAAAACACAATGATTTCAACCTTTTAGTCTTTCTCATGTTTTTTCTCTAAATTTAGAGGTATCTATAGAAAATATCGAAGTGTTTGCAATTTCTTTAATTTCTTCATTTTCAATTATCAAGTTAAAATGAATTGAATAATCGTCTTAAATGAGCCTTCATAGTGCAGTCCCATTTGGGAACATTTTGTTTGCCTATCAGATGATGTCTTTTCATGTGTCTACTCTTAACTGCACATATAAAGAGACCAATGCCTGAACATTAACTTAATAATAACCAGCGGTATTTTGAGGGTTGTTTTTCTTCATATTCTAACTGGAATTCTTTATAATGAGGCTGAATTACATAAGCCTAAACCAAAAAAAAAAAAAAAAAAAAAAAAGATAAAAAGAAGAAAAAGAAAACCTAGTAAGAAAAATTTTTTCTCAGAGGAAAAGAAGAGAAGAAACATAAATACTCATTAATGAAGAGAGCCCAGTCCAAGTTTTCTGTTACACAGGTTGGCAGTTTTTCCAGATATCTGGAATCCATGACTATATTCCGTGGTGACTGTGAGCAAGGCTCCCTCAAGGTGTTTATCTTAAATTTTATCCCCCTGTCCTCCCTCTGCTTACTCTATATGACAGGGGACTCTGCACAAGTCTGAGAGGATATCATGTCCCTCTCTGTACCCTTGAACTCCATCTTCTCAAGATGTCTTAAATTCTTTTCCCCCTTCCTTGCTATATGGTTTATTCTATAGGGCTAACTCTAACTGGGTATCTAGAGTGTTCAGGCACTTCCATTTTATGCACTTCTGCTATGGTCTCCAGTGTTTCCCCAGACTAGCTCAGCATGCCCTTTCCAATCCACTGCGTTTTTGCCATTGTCTTCTGTGCTTTGCTGTCTTCTACCCTGAATCTCACTCTTGTCATATTGACCTGCAGGTCACCTTCTGTTAGTGTCTGAAGAGGACTTCTGTCATTACTTCATAAGTTAAATAAAATTTTTGAATATGTTCATTTTATATTTACATAAAAGCCATGATTTTACGATTTTAAAAATTACACTCCTGATTTCTGGAGCTTCTACTAAGCTGCCCAAGTAGATTGACTTGATGCCGCCCAGTAAACTCTCTTGCTAAGACCAGATAGGTGTTTTCTTGCCTTATATGGTGAACTCCAAGCTGCAAAGGAATTTTAACTTTGTCTTTTTGTTTTGTTTTTATTTTATTTTAAATGTTATTTTATATTTTATTTGTTTTTGGCTCAAACAATAATAATTGAGGATCGGTTTTTGCCTTAAGTATTTTGTAGAATTCACTAATAATGGCATCTGGACCTGGAATTTACTTTTTGGGAAAGTTTTCAATTATATATTCAAATTCTCTAATAGATATATGGTTTTTTATGTTATCTATTTCTTCTAGAGAGAGATTTGTTACCTGTGTATGTCATGAGATTTGTTCGTTTTATGTAAGTTTTCAAATTTACTGGCATAAAGTTATTAATAATATGCCCTTTATTATCTTTTAATTTTTAAAGAAATTCATCAATTCTTTTATTTACAAAATCCAAAGCATATTTTATTCAGTACCTCCTAGAAAGCTAAAATAATAAATTCCGCTACTATTTATGCATTGAAATGACTACTAAGCATATTTAGAGGAAAAGACATCCTTAAAAATTCAATAAAAAGATCTCCTTCTTTGAGAGTAATATTATTTTTTAATATCAGTTACATATGCATGAGATGCAATGTATAATTCTTCACATATAGTCAATACTTTTTAAATTTATATGAGAAATTAAATGCTAAGCCTATTCTCAGCCATATCCATCTCCATTCCCTCATTAGCATCTGCCCCAATATCAGTGAAAACAGCTTGCCACTCTGAAGATGAAGCTAGTGTTTAAAAATAGCCATGTTTCATAAAGCATAGCCCCTACTCACCACCCAACTTTTCTTTTGGTGCCCAGCTAATTAACCAGTGACTGACTCTCCAGCAGGACTTTCAGAGAAATTGTCAAGAGGGTAAGGTGGCTCTTAGTGTAGCCCATACTGGTCACCCTGATTTCTCTGAGATCCTATGGACACAGCTGACAAGGCTCCTGCAGAAACTCTCTTCCTAGGGTTGCCATGTGTTCCCATGTTTCCACAGATCCACTTATGACAATTTCTATGTACCAAATAACCACTGAGAAGAAGGGATGCTGTTAAATGGACTGTCTGGTTGGGTTGATAAAGCTTCCTATTCCATGTTGCACTCCAAGTTTGAACAGTTGTTGAGAAAGTCCTTCTGATGCTTCACTTATCCAGTCTCTGATGTTCTTCCTTTATGTAGACCAGAATTTCTGATATATATAAGTTTCCATCTCTCTGATGAACTTTTAACATTTCTTGCAAGGTACATCTAGCGCAGTAAGTTTCCCGGAGCTTTGTTTTCTGAGGAAAGTCTTTATTTCTCTTTCACTTTTGAAGGATAATGTAGCAGGATACAGAATTCAAGGTTGGTGGGATTTTTTTCTCTCAACACTTTAAAATATTTCTCTCCATTAGTTTTCAAAGATAGCTTCCAATAATTCTTCCCCACTCTGTATGTGCATGAGAACCTGATATCAAGTGGTATTGTTTATCTTTCTCTTGACTCAGGGCTGGCCTCAAAACTTGTTCTAGCAAGTAGAATGCAATGGGAGTGATGTTTGGGTACACCCATACTTAGGCCTTAAGAAAACAGGGAGCTTCCACTTTCTGCTTTTTGGAACCAAATCAGCAATTGCAAGAAGTCCAAGAGATGGGGAAAATAACAGGAGGAGAAGCAAAATGTTCCTATCAGCAGTGCCCACAGAGCATGCAACACCAACTGCAAATCATGTGAGGAGTCATCTTTGACCTTCTAAATCAGTTGATTCCCCAGATGACTTGGGGCAGAAAAATCATCTGAGCTCAAACTACAGAATCAGAAGAGATAAGAAAATGCTGGTTCTCTCTTTGCTTCGAGGACCCCTTTCAGTATTTCTTGTAGGGTTGGTTTAGTGTTTGCAAATTCCTTTAGTTTTTGTTTGTCCTGGAAGCTTTTTATCTCTCCTATTTTCAGTGACAGCCTAGCTGGATATAGTATTCTTGGCTGCATATTTTTCTCGTTTAGTGCTCTGAATATATCATGCCAGTCCTTTCTGGCCTGCCAGGTCTCTGTGGATAAGTCTGTTGCAAATCTGTTTCTACCATTATAGGTTACAGATCTTTTCTCCTGAGCTGCTTTCAGGATTTTCTCCTTGTCTCTGAGACTCGTAAGTTTTACTATTAGATGTCAGGGTGTTGACCTATTTTTATTGATTTTGAGGGGGGTTCTCTGTGTCTCCTGGATTTTGATGCTGTTTCCTTCCCCAAATTAGGGAAGTTCTCTGCTATAACTTGCTCCAATATACCTCCTGCCCCTCTCTCTCTTTCTTCTTCTGGTATCCCAATTATTCTAATATTGTTTCATCTTATGGTATCACTTATCACTCGAATTCTGCCCTCGTGATCCAGTAGTTGTTTATCTCTCTTTTTCTCAGCTTCTTCATTTTCCATCATTTGGAACTGGAGGGTTTTATGCTGAGCAAAATAAGTCAATCAGAGAAAGACATGTATCATATGACCTCACTGATATGAGGAATTCTTAATCTCAGGAAACAAACTGAGGGTTGCTGGAGTGGTGGGGGGTGGGAGGGATGGGGTGGCTGGGTGATAGACATTGGGGAGGGTATGTGCTATGGTGAGCACTGTGAATTGTGTAAGACTGTTGAATCACAGACCTGTACCTCTGAAACAAATAATACATTATATGTTAAAAAAAAAAAAAGAAGAAGAAGATAGTAGGAAGGAAAAAATGAAGGGGGGGAATCGGAGGGGGAGATGAACCATGAGAGACTATGGACTCTGAGAAACAAACTGAGGATTCTAGAGGGGAGGGGGTTAGGGGGATGGGTTAGCCTGGTGATGGGTATTAAAGAGGGCACGTACTGCATGGAGCACTGGGTGTTATACGCAAACAATGAATCATGGAACACTACATCAAAAACTAATGATGTAATGTATGGTGATTAACATAACATAATAAAAATAAATTAATTAATTAAATAAAATTTAAAAAATTTTAAATAAAAAAAATGTTGGTTATTTTAAGCCACTTGAGTGGTTAGAATTGCTATATAACAGTAAAAAGCTAAAATATAGGCTTACTTAATACATGATTTTAAATTTTTTTATCATCAGGATGACTTCATATAAAACTTCTAAAAATTCTGCTTCCTCTGCCCCACACAAAAAATTAAACTAAAAGCTGTCTTGAGATAATTTTTGAAAGAGAATATGTGGAAAATTCTTTATGAATAGGCTAATATTGGTTATTAATACCTGTGCATTGCCAGGACTGTAGGACAGAATATGAAAGAAAATATTGAGAAAAAGCCCATGAAGTAACTCTTGGATTACAATGAAAGTAGTCTTAATTGCATAGGAAAGTACATAAAATATTTACATGTGTATAGTAACAACATGTATTTAGGGTTTGGTTTCTTTTCTAGTACAATCATAATGCTTATCAGTAAGATGAATCAGTTATATATCAAAATTCACAAATATTTAATCTGCTTTAGGAACAGAAAAACAAGAAGAGGAAACTAAAAATTAGAATAGGCCTGAGGTTTGGGGGGGAATAAAAGCAAATAAATAAATTCTTATTCAAAACTTTATTTACTTATTATATTTATAATTGTAACTGTGTTAGAAGAACATGAGCAAGAAGAAGTAATGCGATATGGAGCATAGAACATTTTGGAAAACAGGGAATTATAGAACAGGTCAATATTAACTAATTAGAACAAAAAATGTCAATCTACTTCTGATAGACTGTGCATGACAATATAAAATAAAATGACTTTGAAAAATTGATTTTTGAGAGATTCAATATTTAATTGTGAAGCCTATAAAAAAGGAAACAGAGTCAAACATGCCATAGTACCATTTCCTGGAGACTTTATGTAGACATTGCATTTACTTATTTGAACAATTCTGCCAATCTCATATGTAAGTTATTTCCAACATTGACTGGCAGCACATGGACATGAAACATCGCAGTCTAAAATCTTTTGGCTCATTGCTCTGATGGAGAGGTAAGTGAAGGTTACCAAAGCAGTAAATTATCATTGAGCTAGAGGGGATATGATTCTAAACAAGAAAAGCATATTCACAGTGAGCATAGTGAAGTGTTTTATGGCGTAGATGAGATAGGTTGGAAAAAACAAATAGCATGCCCAGCTATTTGGACAATATTGCATTTAGAGAAAATTTTCAAAAAGCTTGTGAGAAATATTGGCAGGGCTGTACAAAGTGCCTTCAAACCACTATTCAGCCTTTGTTTAGTTCTGTTAGTAAAAATGCTTAAGTGCACACACTCTTTGACCTACGTATTGGATTTCAAGGAGTTTATCCCAAGACTATACAGACAAAAGTTTTTCAGGATTTCTGTATAAAGATGTGTATTGCAACACTTTTTGAAATAACATTAAAAATGAAAAAACAAAACATTCATCAATAAGGGGCTTTAAAAATAAATGGTGATGTATAATACAATGGGATAATGTGGCATCAAAAAAACGAAGAAGTAGAGCTATATGTACAGATACGGAACATTATCTAAGATTGATTCTTTTTTTTTTTTTTAAGATTTTATTTATCTATTTGAGAGAGAGAGAATGAGAGAGAGCAAGCACATGAGAGGGGGGAGGGTCAGAGGGAGAAGCAGACTCCCTGCCGAGCAGGGAGCCCGATGCGGGACTCGATCCAGGGACTCCAGGATCACGACCTGAGCCGAAGGCAGTCGCCCAACCAACTGAGCCACCCAGGCTCCCTCTAAGATTGATTCTAAGGGGAAAAGCAAAATGTAGGAATACAGATGTAGTGTAATCCTTTTGGGGGGGAATGTAAGCAAATATATTAGTAGATATATAAATGTGGGCATACACATTTATTTTATAATGAAAAATGACTAAGCAATTCCTACTGGTAGTTGCCATTGGGGAGGAGGAATAAGATGGATAGAGAAGAGAGATGGAGTAAGGAATGTATCACTTTTTGTTTTTTTGCCTTTGTATACTGGTTCAATATTTTGAGCTATTAGTTGGATTAATTTTTTAATCAATAAAAATTATTTGGTGGGGAAACAAGGGATTACATTTCTCCTTTGAAAATACCTATGTTAAAAATATTTTGTTGAATTCAATATACAAATAGCAATTATATGAGTTCAAATGCAGGCAAAATTAGCATGAAGTAACCAAAGAAAACAAAACAGGACAAAACCAGACAAAATTAAATTTTATTTTAAAGCAGGAATACATAGGTAATAATACTATCAGAACAACAAAAGGAATGAATAGTACAGCACTCCCAGGGTTGCAGGCATTCTTGAGGATGAAGTTAAAGTACTCAGTCAGGTAAGTCCATTCAAGAGGCTTCTCTCACACTGATAATGGCATATTTCTTAACATGGTTTGTGGGTGTACAGTTGTTCACTTTATTATTCTTGTTTAAATACTGTTTTTAGATTTTATGTATTCTCTTACATACATTACATGTATTATATGTTATATATGTTATATGTGTATATATGTGTATACATGTATGCATATATATACACACAATTATAGGATGTACATATATGTACATATTTGTTTTGCCACAGTGCTATTTCAAAAATTGTTGATTGATTAGTTTTCATGACCAAGGTCATGTTGAGTACATACTGTTTCTTGGCATTACCTAAATTATCTCACTTCTAACCCATGTCATTATGCGAGATAGAAACTATTAAAATCTTGTCATAAAAATGAAGAAACTGAGGCTAAAGAGTAGAAGCAACTTGCTCAGAGTCACTCAGTAAGTTGTTTGTATTTAATTAAAAGTTGTTCTGACTTCAGTGTCCAATGCTCTAAACCTAGGAGGGACTGCCCCTTAAAAAAAAACAAATGTACAAAATGATTCCAATTTGCTATTTTTAACTTATTGTTTGATGCTTTATGGATCCCACATCTGGATAATCCTATCATCTGTCATGAAAAATTATATGTAATTTTATCAATCACAAGTTGGCAGTTAACCATGATAACATTATGTAAATAGCAAACATTTAGCAATCAAGCACTAAATAAAATGTAGGAACCTAAAATAGAATTAAGAAAGTGCATTTTGACTTTTAAGGTAATGCTTTGGATCCTAGAAAACTCAGATTACACTTTGATCTTTCAGTGAAGCAGTTAAAAGAATATATCAAGGGCTATTATTGGGACATACACATAAAGTTATTTATTTCACTATTTGTAGGATTTCATACAGCAGTCTTTTATTTTCCTTCAGATGGTGTATTACCTTATTTTCTTACCAACCTTCTGAATGGACCTTTATTTAACATCCTTTTGATAAAAATTCCTATTCTTTTAGTTCAAATTGTCAGTTTCCTCACTGCCAGAGATATCCTACAAATCAGAGTGGAAGTCAGATTTACTCATTGGTACAACACTGTGCAGCACAGTTTTGCATGTAGGAAGCTACTCACCAGCTGCATGACTTTGGGTGTTCTTCATCTCTTAGTACAGCTCGTGTTTATTTGGGTTCTCTCCCAATCATGCTGCCCACATGGCTCTCTGCAGCGTCCAGAGTTCAGCCAGAGGGCTGAGTAATTGCTTTGTACCCTCAGGCCTAGGATTAGGGCATCGTATGCAAAATACCAATTCATCTTCTGGGAAATACATTTCTAGATGGGAGTTCTAAGAACATTTATGGGCTGCATATATTTTAAAGGTGTCTCTGTTTGTTTTCTCTTCCCATGTTAAAGCAAGTCACACGTTTGCTTTATAAAATTCTAAGTAAATTGAGAGATACTTCTACGTTAAATGTTTAAGAGAAGAGCCAGACTAGAACTGTGACCAAGAGACCTTACCTATATGCACAGATTTCTATGTGGCCAAAATAGTTCTTTTGTCTACCTTAGCAAGCATTCTAAAGATCCCTCATGATTGCTTCAACCCTAGTGATTGGAATTGATTGTGAGAGCAGCTGAAGTTTTTCAGTCATTCTGCCTCCAACCAGGCTGATGACGTATTACTGCAGTCATAAATGCTCTAGGTCCAGCAAGTTTACAAATAATCAACTGTTTCTTCAGTAGCAAATATTTACGATAGTCAGAGAATGAGAACATCTAGTGTCTCAGTACCCATGTTGTATAGAACACCAGCGGAGACACCACTGTGCAAACATCAGAGAGATGGGGAGAAAAACACAGAAAAGACTCAGTCCCTAGCCTTCAAAATCAGTGTCATCCTATTGACAATCGGCTGTATCAGGATATTTTGTCAAATAGCCTAGAAACTATTTTTCTGTCTTTTTCATATCATACCCCATGATTTAAAAATTTCATCCATTACATATATCTAAACAAACAAACAAAAAATAGTGTCAATGACTGGAGTCCTTATACATATGTGTTATGTATGTGTGTGTGTATGGGTATGTATGTGTGTATTTACACAGTGGTTCACGTGATCATAAATAATGGGTGGTTTTACCATATTCGTTTTCTCTAGTGTTTGAAAATTTTAGTTGAGGAGTTCATACCACAAGATTGAGAAGTAGACTGACTCAAGTGTGAATAATGCATGGCCACTTATTGTGTTTATGTAGTTTTGTAATCAACTTTTAAAAGGCCTGCTTTCACAAACTTTAGGGAGTCAAATTTAAATAGCTAAATAAAATAATAGACTTAATTCAGCTTCAATTAAAATTACTGATTGAGGGGCACCTGGGTGGCTCAGTCAGTTAAGTATCTGCCTTCAGCTCAGGTCATGATCCCAGGGTTTGGGGATCAAGCCCCACGTCAGGCTCCTGGCTCAGCAGGGATCCTGCTTCTCCCTTTCCCCCCTGCTCATGCTCTCAATCTCTCTCTCTCTCAAATAAATAAATAAAATCTTTTAAAAAATTACTAATTAATTCTCTGAGAAAACAGATGAATAATAGCTATATAGCAAAGATCAGGTGAGGAGCATTGTTAGGTCTTACTAGCTTACTGATTCTTATGTCATGGCCATTAGGAGCTAACAAAATACGTAAAATAAGAATTCATGCATGGACTGAAACACCAGGTCCAGCAGATTGCATTTGGCTGAGGCTCACCTACTGAAAGCAAGTGGAGGGTTGACATACATTACTCAAGTTTTCTTAATTTAGAGACTCTATGACTGTATTTCTGTTGATGTGTATTCACCCTATTTTAGTTTCAATTACAACTTTGTTAAAAAAAAAAAGTAGGAAAAAAGATTTTAAAAAAAGGGTAAAAAGGTGGTTACTGAGATTCAGCTTCTTCCCATTAGGTCTACAGGAGAGGAGTGGGATAAATTAAAAGAACATCACTTGCAATAATCTATTTATTTTTACATTATTCATGCCATTGTGCCAATTCTCCAACACAAAAGATAATAAGAGGAGAAGTGTTATGGATCTCACCTCCATAGCTAGCCCCTCACACCTCTTTCTTTTTGCCCCTACTGAGACAGGAGATTGATCCTGACAAGATGTGGTGACCCTACTCCCTGGGGACTGCCCTTTTATTTCCCTTTAGCTAATTCTGTCTCTGAGATTTTAGGGCCCAAAAGATACTGAGGATGCTACATAGTATTACCGTGTCTTAGTGATTTTCTGCTTGCTAGGTCTGTCAATTACTGAGGGAAGGATGTTGAAGCCTCCAACTGTTAACAGTGGATTCACCTATTTCTCCTTTTAGTTCTATCAGTTTTTGCTTCGTTTATTTTGACACTCTGTTGTTAAGATTGTTATGTTTCCTTGGAGAATTAGGCCCTTTATTATTATGTAATTTCCTCTTTATCCCTGATAATTTCCCTTAATCTGATGTCTGCTTTGTCTGAAATAAATAAAGTTACTCCAGCTTCCACTTTTATTAGTCCTAGCATGGTATGGCTTTTTCCGTTAAAAGTGGGTTTCCTGTAGAAAAAATACTTGGATCTTGTTTTTTTATCCACTTTTTATTGGTAGATTTAGACCCTTAACATTTAAAGTGATTATTTATATAATTGGATTAATATCTACCATAATTGCAATTGCTTTGCATTTATTGCACTTATTCTTTTTTTTTAACTTTGTTCTCCTTTGTTTTCTTGTCTGATTTTAATTGACCATTTTGTATGATTCCATTTTTTCTTCTCTCTTAGCATATCAATCATACTTTTTGTTGTTGCTTAGTGTTTGCCTTGGAGTTTATAATATACATTTACAACGAATATACTTTCAAATACCACTTCATGGGTAGTGCATGTACCTTATGAGAGTATTCCTAATTTCTCCCTCCCATCCCTTGCAACAGTGCTGTCATTCATTTCACTTATCCATATGATATAATCACCCAGTACATGCTGCTGTTAATGTTTTGAACAGTTATCTATTAGAGTAGATAAAAATAAGAAAAATAAAGATTTTATTTTGCCTTCATTTATTTCTTCTGTAATTCTTTTTCTTTCTTTACGTGGATCTTAGTCTGTGACCTATATCATTTTATTTCTCTCAGAAGAACTTATTTCAACATTTCTTGCAAGGCAGTGAGTAGGGAAAGAGTTAAGGTATTGGCAGGGAGAGACGGGAGGCCCCTGAGGAGGCTCTGAGGATATGTTAGGTATGCAGACCCGGAGACAAAATAAAGACAGAGATCAGGAAAATTTAGACCAACATATCCCAATTACTAGGATTAAAATATTTTTCTAATAATTACATTGTGAACACAGAAACTAAAAATAACCACAAAAACTGATCAGGACTCCGAGGAAAAGTTCACTATAAAGATTAACCAGACCTAGCAATACATATCTATAGATCATAGGTGTCACAGAAACAAAAACTCTCCCACAATGTATACGTGTCATGTCTAGTTCCAGCCCACTGACCTAACCACCAGCAAGTTTCCTGGTAAAGACCTAATAAAAGGCCGGAGATGAAAAGCCCTCATTGGCAACGCAGTTGGGATCCCTCTCACTCCTGAGAGCTTTTTCTGTATCTTTGCTTAATAAAACTCTATTGTTTGCTCACCCTCCTTTGTCCACAAAATTCATTCTCCAACTCCGTGAGACAAGAACCTTGTTCTCCTGCTTCAGCAGGTCCACTGACAACAAATTCCCTTAGTTTTTGTTGCCTAAGAAAGTCTTGATTTCTTCTCTTTGAAGGAAAATGTTATTAAATACAAAATTCTAGATTAGTGGGTTTCTTCTGTCAGCACTTTAAATATTTTACTCTGGTTTCTTCTGCTTTCTTTGTTTCATGTAATTCTTATTCACTTTCCTCTTTAGGTAAGGTGTTTTATCCTCTGGCTTCCTTGAAGAATTTCTCTTTGTTTAAATATGGTATGCCCGAATTTAGATTTTTGTTATTTATCCTGGATAAATTTATCCTATGAGCTTCCTGGATTTGTGGTTTGGTTTCTATCATTAATTTTGGAAAACTCACAGCCATTAGTAGTTTAAATATCTCTTCTGGTCATTTCTTTCTTGCTTCTTCTTCTGCTATTCCCATTACATGTATATTGCACCTTTTATAATTGTGCCACATTTCTTGGATGTATTGTTATTCTTATTTATTTTTTGTTATTTGTTTTTCTCTTTGCATTTCAGTTTTGGGACTTCCTATTGACATATCTTCAAGCTTATTGATTCTTTCCTTGGCTGTGTCCAGTGTACTGATGAGTCCATCAGAAGCATGCTTCATGTTTGTTATAATATTTTTGATTTCTAGCTTTTCCTTTTAATTTTTTTTAAGATTTTATTTATTTGAAAAAGAGTGAGCAAGGGAGAGAGCACGAGCACAGTGGAGGGGCAGGGGGAAAGCGAGAAGCGGACTCCCTGCTGAGCAGGGAGCCTGACACAGTGTTCAATCCCAGGACCCTGCAATCATGACCTGAGCCAAAGGCAGACACTTAACTGACTGAGCCACCCAGGTGCCCTCCTTTTTATTCTTTATTAGAGTTTCCATCTCTCTGCTTACATTAGCCCATCAATTCCTGCCCAGTGTCTACTTTTTCCATTACCATTTTTAACATATTAATTGTAGTTGTTTTACATTCCTGGTCTGGTAAACTCTAAAATATCTATCATGTCTGAGTATGGTTCTTGTCCTTGCTTTGTCTTTTCCGAATTTTTTTTTTTTTTTTTACCTTTCAGCATGACTTGTAATTTTTTGTTAGAAATTGGACATGTTGTATTGAGTTATAGGAACTGAAATCGCTAGGTTATTAGTATAGGTTTCATGTTTATCTGTCTAGGAAACAGGATGTGCTCACTGTTTACTGTAGCTGTATGTGTCAGAGGCTTCAGTTTTTCTAATGTACCTCTTTTTTCTCCCTTGCTGGCTTTCGGTTTTTGTTTGGATTTCTCATTCTTAAATAGAACTTAAGCCTTTCAGTTCATTGTTGCAATTCATTGTTGTTATACAGGAGTCCTGTATAATTGTAGAGAAAGAGGGAGTGGGAGGATGGGTTAGCCTGGTGATGGGTATTAAAGAGGGCATGTTCTGCATGGAGCACTGGGTGTTATACGCAAACAATGAATCATGGAACACTACATCAAAAACTGATGATGTGATGTATGGTGATTAACATAACATAATAATAAAAAAAATTGTAGAGAAAGATAGATCTCAATATTTTAGTGGGTGTGTACCCCTGAGCTACAACTGTGACAAGTGTTTCTCAGGTTTGTACTTCCCTTCCCTTGGGTGATCCAGGAAGGCTTATGAGGGCTAGAGTTGGGTCATTTTCTTTCCTTCACATTAGATTTGGCTCTGGTGAAGTTTTTTGCCTTAACGAGTAGGTCTTTGTTGTGGCGAATGCTCTGGGCTTATTCCAGAATGTTCGCTTTTCCCTCCCTCTGGCCCAGCATGAGGAGATTTTTCTCCAATATTTACCTGAGAATCTAGTGGGACTCCTGGAAGTAAAAACGGGGGAAGTGCAGGTGTCCCCTTAGCCTAGGCATCTGGCGATTATAACTCTCAAGTTACTATACTCAGCCTCCAGCAATTCTTTAAAGTTACTGTTTGAGTAACTTTCAGTTACTGGCTCCAACAACTTCTGCTTCTGATAAACTTGTCTGTATTCCCCGCATCTACTTATTTCTCCAGTTTTGGGAAAGGCTCTTTGTTCCGTGACTTCAATTCTCTTATGAATCTAAGAATGGTCTTTGATTTTCAGTTTGTTCAGCTTTGTTCTTGTTGTGAGGATAGGAGTGTTGGCTTCCCAGCTCTTTACGTGTTTGAGTGGAAACTGGAAGTCATCTTATGGTGTCTTCAAATATCTTCTCCCAAACTGGATGCCATGTTCTTTTGTTTTACCCAATGATTTACCATAGGTTGAGAATATGAGATCAATTTAATAAACGGAGAACAATTTTTGCCTATTCCATCCATCATATTAACTCAAAATTGGATGAATGAATTCTTACATGACTTGAAGATCTGATTACACATGTACACACAATCATACACACAGAAACACACACACGCAAACAGCTTAGGACCCCTTTTCATTCCAGAAAACAAGAAAGATACTGAAGACTACTGGGGTCAGTTCAAAAGTATGAGAGCCAACAGAAAGAACTTACACTGGCCTATATCAAGGGACTTAGAACACGGAAGAAAATCATTAAAGTTGATTAAGACACATCAAACATATTTTAAAAGCTCTGACTTCATCAATAAAAGAAGAAAGAGGGATGAAAGAAATTGAGAAAGACAAAAGAAAGACAGAAAGTAGACAAAAGAAAGAAAGGAAGAGAAAGAGGGAAGAAATAAGGGAGGAAAGAAAGAAAGAGGAAAAGAGAACAGTAGAAGAGGAAAAGTTTGGGAACAACTCCATTGGAGATTGCTAGAGGCATCAACACATTACTCTGAAAATTTATAACAAAATGTTTAGATATAAGCATCAATTTTGCCTTTCCAGGATTAATAATATTTCAGGATAACAAATTAGCTTTGGCACATTAAGAAAATTTCTTTTATGTAGAATATTTCAAGATGGTAAATGAAGCATACATAATGGATTAGAAAAGCATCACTTTGCAACTTCGAATGAAATAGTTGTTTCAAGGATTCAAGCAATGGTCATCAGTGGATGGTAAACCACTGGGGAAAAGTTGATGCGAAACAAGAGCATAAGCTTCCATAAGCACATAATCACATGAAAAAATACTTTTGATGATTTTAAGTATAAAGATAAGATTGCTTCTACCTTGAGTATAAATTCTAGGGCACTAGGTTCTGACACTTCTAACCTAATTAAATTGTGCCACTCATATACAGCAAAGTTTTTTTTGTCACCTCACTATTTGGTGCCATATAGCTCTTGAAGAATGACTGCATCATACTCCACATGCATTCCCTTAATCTCCACCGTTCATAAATTTTTAAAAATCTATTTTAGCCAATGCTCTTAGTCTACAGGATGTTTAGATATGAATTGAGTTGGTAGAATTTGTGATTTATGAATACAACCACTGTACCCTCAAATCTTCAAGATACTTCCAACATATTTCTATGATCATATTTAATAATATAGTTCTTGGTAAAAAAATGTTAAGTGAGCAAATCTTTCATTGGTTTGCCAGGTCACCACTACCGTTCTGCTACTATACTAGTTCTTTTTCTAATCGGAGGCCAAATATTAGTTGGGGCCTGCTAACAGAGATATTCCAAACTTTGCAGAGAGGAAATTGGTTTACCTAAAATTTTATAATTTAGTTTGCTGACAAGACTCATTGAGATTTGGGGGGGAGAATGTGTCTTGTTCATCCTTCTCTGAAAAAAAAAAACTGTTCTTAAAATATTAATTTACCAAATATTTATTGAGCACTCAGTAACCTTTTTTGTTGAGGGTGATGATGAATACAATATACATGTAAATGGCACACCAGCCATTGACACACACCTGTTTCAGAAATACTGCTACATTGCTCAAATAAATGAATAGTCCCATCTCAGTGAAAGTGTATCAGAGTTATCATAACATAGTTTTAGTCTGTAATTTAAATGGCTAGGTTATCCTTAATCATAAATTCTTTTTCTATTCTATTTCTATTCCAGGCCTCTACTATCTACACAAGCAACCTTTATTAGGAGCACATCAGACCCTATTAATCCCAATTTTCTTACAGTAGAATTTGAGAACTCAGAGAAGGAAGAGAATGGTGTGGTAACAGGTAATCTTACATGTACAATTCCAATATTGGTTCCTTCTAGTTTTGATACATTGCTGCCCATGAGAAATAATTCCAGATATAAGTGTCATTCACAGTTAGGCATTAGTATTAGCAAGTGATAAAGAAAGATAATATAATAGAAAGAAAAAGAAGAAAGAAAGAAAGAAAGAAAGAAAGAAAGAAAGAAAGAAAGAAAGAAAG
>NW_023270854.1:42488165-42627031 GCF_011800145.1 Mirounga leonina
AGAAAGAAAGAAAGAAAGAAAAAAAGAAAGAAAGAAAAAGAGGAAATGAATTATCCTTTGGGAGCCTCTTTCCAAAGTTCACAAATATTTTTTAACAATAGATTAGTTTGTTTTATATTATTCTAATTATTTTCAGTCTGTATTGTAGCCAAATTATGTTTCTGGTGAATTCCAGAGAGGTATATTCAAGACTGAAAGCAAGCTACTCTGTGTCATTCCTGGTGGATCTTACTGTTAAAATTGTTGTCATTTTAGTCATTCTAAGGAAGCATGTATCTCCTTTTAATATAGATATAGAAAAATTTTTGAAAATTCTGTTATTTAAGTGGATAGCACAATTCATCAGAGCTAGTTAAATGTAAATAGCTTTAAAGTAGCATGACTAGTTATTATAAAAAAATATAAACTAATGTGGAAGAATAGAATACCCCCAAAGAATGCCATAGTATTTTCCTTTTCAACTTACAATGTATATATCCAATTGATTAAGTGGCTCATAAGAACTGTTAATAGACAATAAAATAATTAGTGGAGGCTAGAGAAATTTCACAGTCATACATTTATACAATATTAGCATATAATGACTTAATGGTGCTCTATGAGCTGAGTATCAAATACCTATTTTTATATGGTGTAATCACAGTTTTATAAAATAGATTCTAATGTAACAAATCATTTGTGTGCATGCTATTTGGAACTATTTTAGGGAACTATTAAAATACGCATATACTCAGGGAAAGGAAGTGTGGTAACATGAAAGACCTAGAAAATCTCAAGCTATTATGAGATAAGCTAAAAAGATAAGCTCTTATGAGACAAGGCCAAACTTCTGGGTATTGCTCCATTTGCAACTCCTGTAATATATAATTTTGAATTGGTCTTATAATGTTGTGTAGTAAATATTTTTGTCCAATTACTTCTTTTCTGAAATATTTGCCATATCACTTACAAGGTTTTATTCTGTGGCTTCATATAAATATATATTATATGTATTTATATTTATATATTATATATATCATATATCTATATGAAGCCACAGAATAATATATATGACAAATGCATATTTGGATAAATTTAGGATATATATTAATATATATATTCATCTTAAATTGTTACAACTAAGTTTTTTTTTAATTGAGATATAATTGACATATAATATTATATGAATTTCTGGTGTACAACATAATGAGTCTATATATGTATATATTGCAAAATGATCACCACAATAAGTCTACTTAACATCTATTACCCTACATAGCAACAATTTTTTTCTTGTGATGAGAACTTTTAAGATCTACTCTCCTAGCAACTTTCAAATCCACAACACTGTATCATTAACAATAGTCACCATGCTGTGTGGCTGTATATTTACCATATGCCATCAATCAGACAGCTTACCAAATGTACTTGAGGCACAAATGGAAGTGTCTTTTTTTTTTTTTTAAAGATTTTATTTATTTATTTGAGAGAGAGAGAATGAGAGAGAACACATGAGAGGGGATAGGGTCAGAGGGCAAAGCAGACTCCTTGCCAAGCAGGGAGCCCGACGCGGGACTCGATCCCGGGACTCCAGGATCATGATCTGAGCCGAAGGCAGTCGCTTAACCAACTGAGCCACCCAGGCGCCCACAAATGGAAGTGTCTTACTGGTTGACAAATAATGGATTTATCCAATCTTCTTGATTCCACTTATAGGGGAATCCAAGAAGTGAAAATTTGAGTTTAACCAATTTTTATATAATTTGGGCAACAAATAGAGCCGTTCTATTTGACTTCGGACATGAATCAAGTATAGTTCATGGAATTTTAACCATGAAAATGGAGTAAGGAACCCATGCAATTCAATGAACTTAACCATTAATTGAGCACTTTTACTGGAAAATGCTTCTGGTAATATAGTACAATAAATTTTCTCTAGTTTTGTTTTCATAACCTTAAAATAATTCAGTTCTGGTCTATAAGTAATATAGCAAAATCACCTGGTGAATAATACTCAGGTTTTAGAATCAGCAAACACAGTTTCTGATAATTTTAGGTGATCACATTGAGCAATAATAAATCTCTTTGACAGTTTCTTTATCAGGCAACTAGGGTAAATAATATAATTTAATTTGAGTGGTTATCATGAGGATTATTCATATATTTATAGTGCATATAAAGTGCCTAGGCACTGTGACTGGCACATAGTAAGTCCTCAGTTATTATTAAATTATTTTGATGCAGGCAGGTTTAAATGCTTACTAAAGAGGAGGTTAAATAAAGTATAAGTAATACTGAGGCAAAATTCACAATGGAGTCTATTTTGACAAGCGTTATCTGCCTTATATAAGGATGGTTCAAGTGAGAAACTTCACAACTGAATCTTCACCCACTTAATTTCTTATGCCCACATGTGGGCTCTTTACTTTATCCTGTGGTGGTATCAGGCCAATGGAGTTCATGTCCAGGTTCCAAGAGGAGAAGAAGAATGTGTTGTAACCATGAACTATGACACACAGCCCCTTGGGCACGCTCATAGTACCCTTTTATCTTTACTCACAGTGAAAGTGCAGGCCACTTCTGAGTGTCAGTAGGGCCTTCTCCTGAGGATCCTACTCATCATTCCTGGCCAGAATCCTGTTGGACTAAGCATGCTGTGGGAGCACTCTTGGAAGAGAGGGATTAATCTTACTCTCTTGGAGTAGGAAATGCTGCCAGAGAAGTGGGTGGGTATGTATATGGCATACCTTGAATAGGGTAGAAAGTCAAACAAAGATAATAGGTGGGGGAGAAAAAGTCATGGAGAGAGATTATTGTGAGTAAAGGAAAGAGGGCAGTTATGTGTGCAGAATGTGGAAAACTTCAGTGTAGCTCATGATTGGAAGTGATAGCAGAGTGGAGTAATGAAGGCTAGCAAAGCAAGTCTGAGGAAATTTGAACCACATAGCAAGAAGATCAACTGTATTTGATTGAAGATGGGCTACATTGGAAGAACATCCGTATCAACATATTACTTCTCAAATTGGGGGATGAAGCCTCCGTTTGTCTGTTAAGATTAAATAGACAATTCTGTTTAATCAAAGACCTTCACAAACTAATAGCCAGTATTTGTGAGATTTGAAAGCAATTTGTGAATTGCCTTGTGCTAAAAAAATTTACACATATTCTTTTACTTAGTCCTTACAATAATCCCATAAAGTAGATAATAATTTTATTCTATCTACAGCCAAATACACTAAGGTTTAGGGAGATAATATAACTTTCCCCAAATTATCAGCTAATCGTGGCAAAATAATAACTAGAACACCAGCTTATCCAAGACCCAGAGCCCATTAACACATTACTACCTTCAATCTGGTAGAGATTTTGTGTTGGTGATTTGTTTATAAGTAAATCAAATAGTTTGATTTTAGAATTAGTATCACAAAACTCTTATATAAGAACCATGATTCTGATAATTTTTATCAATTGGCATTTGGTACCTAAGAATGAATTTATCATTATCCTGGTTCTTCTCTCTGTATAGATACTGTATACTCAGCATTTCATGTTTAAGGCACATTGTTATAGTTTTTGACATAAGAGTAGATTTTTAAAAACTGCCTCCAAAAGGAATGACTAAGACAGGTATATTATTTTATGAGAAATTGCCCATTTTCCACTTAGAGCAAATAATAATTTTAGGAGTGCAATGGATTGACTGTCTTGAAAATGTAATCTCAGTTAGTTAAATTTAGGAAACCATGAAAGGGACCACCCTTCATTGCAAGCACATTTCTTAGGCCTATAACAGTTTCACTTGATTATGAATTAAATTAATTTCCATTCACTTTCTGCCATTTTTTTCTCTCATATTCAAGTATCAATTAGTCATGTTAAGGTATGTGCCTCTTTGAAATAGTTCATTTCATTTGTTCTGCCACTTAAAATGCCTCATGTGCTGGAACATATTCTCAGTGATTTTTGGACAGGACCTATCTATTTTCCTATATGCCTTTGTTCCTTCAAGTATTCATCTGGCTGTCTTCTCAGATTCTCTTGCATCACATCCCTTTCTCATCTGTACAGCCTCTTTCTATTTGCTGTGAACATGTACTTTAGGAGTCTTAGGGGTAGCTAATCATATTACAAAAGCCCAAAGATTTAATATCACATGTAAAACAATTAACCATATAAACATTAACAAATGTTAATACCCTTTCAAAACTTTAATTAAAAATAGCAAAAATATTTTTTTTCTAAAATGTATTTATTGCTAGTATAATTTTTCATAGGCCTCCAACACTTTCTCTCTTGAACCTCAATAAATGTTCCTAAGCTTTACTATTCTTCCTCAATTCATTGTAAAACAAGCAACATATCCTCTTTTTGAATAAATTATTAGGAAATAATTTAATCCAACAGAAAAGTTGAAAAATACTACAAAGAACTCCCTTATCAGCCTCCTCTGGATTTCCTTGCCTTAAACATTTCACTTCATTTGTTCTCTCTTTGTCTCTCTCCCAGGCTCCCTTTCTGTTATTACTATTAATGATAATAGTAGTAGCCTTTTTCTGAATCAAATGAGAGAGAGCAAGCCCTAGATAGGATACATTATCACTTCAGTTAGGTACACTTCCTTAGCACAAAAATACCCTTTTTAAACCTCATACAACCCTTCAAGTCAGAAAAACAACTCTCATATGTCACCATCCAATCTACACTCAAAGTTCAATAACTTTCACAAAAAGCCTTTCTTTCCTTTCTATTCTGAGATCTCATCCAAGATATTGCATATCATGTTGATTTTGTTTCCTCCAATCTGACAGTTTCACAGTTTTCCCCCATCTTTCTCTTCCTTGATCCTTTTAAAGAACACAGGCCACACATTTTGTAGAGTGACCTTTACTCTTCTAGATCATCCTGAAAGCTCATTGGTTCTCACCTGGGACAAACTTGGTCCCCAGGGGTCCTTAGGCTTGTCTGGAGACATTTCTGGGCTATCAGAACTGAAGAATGAGTGAAGGTGCTGCTGACATTAAGTGGGTAGAGGTGAGGGATGCTGCTGGGTATCGACAATGTTCAGAAAAGCCCTCAACAACAAAGAATTGTCTGGTCCAAATTGTCAGTAGTCCTAAGGTTGAGACACTCTGTCTAGCATATTATTCATAGCTAACCCTTCAAGGACAGTAGGAAAAAGAATAATCACAATACAATTTCACTATGAACATAGTATGTAAAATTTAAAATAAAATATTAGTCAAACAAGTCCGAGAATAAATACAATTGTTAAGACTTCATGACCAAGTTGGGTTTCTCCCAAGAGAGAAAAGTTAAACTTTAGGAAATAAACAATTACAAAATTTACAAAGTATACAAACTTTGGACAAGATTAAGAAACAATTAGACCCACCTAAGGAATATAGTAAGGAACTCTGAAGAGAATTCAGTAGAAATTATCCAGAATTCAGCACACACAAAAAGAAAAGAAGAGCTGGAAAATACTGGAATGTTAAGAAATGTAGAGATAAAACATGAAATGATAGGGTCTAACATATCAGATCAAACTTTCAAAAGTAGAGGAAAATTCACATTTGGAGATGCAGTGGCTGAAAATATTGCAGGAATGATGAAAGACACTCAGATTCAAGAAGCCAAACAAATCCAAAAAGGTTAAGTGAAAAGAAATTCACAACTGGATACTGCAGAACCGCCCCCCCAAAAAAGTTCTCCAATAGCATGCTGAGAGGAAAAAGAGATAATCTTTCAAAGAGCAACAGCTAGATTGACTGCTGACTTCTCAACAACAATGGGAGCCAGATACTAAGAGAAAATTATTGTCAACCAAGCACTCAATAGACAGGAAAATAATCTTTTACGTACAAGGGCAAAAGGGGGACATTTTCAATCAAACGAAAGAACTGAAGAGTATGCCATTTCACTGAAGAAGAAAAGGGAATGACAAATAATAAATAAATAAATAAATAAATCATATAAAAACATATTCAGACTTATTAGTAAAAGGAAAATATAAGCCAAGAACAAAATGAAAAACCATTGCATATGTACCAACCTGGAATAAATTTTTGAACAATCAATGTAACAACAGAGGTATAAAAAATTAACAAAGAACATTTCTGCACATCTGGTGAAGGGTTAAATGTATGCAAATATTTTGGTCAATACTTCAGCATCATTTTATATATGTGAAGATGCACATACTGCATGATCCCACAATTCAACTCCTATGTTGGTAAAATAGAGAAAAGTTTTCAAATGGGCACAAGTGGATAGGTATAAATGTTCTTACATATGCTATTGGTAAGAGCAAAAAGCTAGAACCATTCATATTGGACAAGAATAATGGAATGAATAAGTAAATTCTGGGATATTCATTAATGAAACAGGCAACAATGATGAAAAGGAATGAATTATAGCTACACACATAGCTGAATCTTAGAAAAATCTTATACAGGAAAGAAAAGCATGTTGCAGAAAAAATGCAAGTATGAATCTATTTAAATAAAGTTCAAAATTATCCCAAACTACCCAACATATGACTAGGAATAGAAATACATGTGGCGAAAAAAGGACTGTATATTTTTTAAAGCAAAGAGATAACAAGACAAAATCAAGATAGTGGTTACCTCTGAGCACGATGGAATAAGAAATGGGATCAGGAAGAGCACAATTGGTGACTTCAGAAGGAATTGTAATATACCTTGTTCTTAGAGTTGCAGGTGTATGCGGGTGTTCCCTGGACTATGACACTTTCTGCCAAGCAGATATTATGGGATCTCCAGACAAGGCATTACATATGCAGCACCCCACGTGATTTTCGCAACTATCATTTTTCTCCCTTTTTAAACAACTTCCTAAGGCTGAAAGTTCTCTTTTTTTTTTCTAATCCAGATAAATGAAAAGAAATATCTTCTCAAATTTCATTTTCAATTTTTTGTTCACATTATAAATTGGATTTCATTGAGTAGATGGATTTGGGGAAATTTGTCATTCCAACAATGTTAAGTTCCTATCTTTCTGTTAGAAAAAGTCTGATTTCATTTTTCAATTCAAATAAATGCATTGGTACAGGTCCCTTTGACAAGCTTTTCACTTCTCGGCTCTACTTCTAAAACAGATGGATAGAAAAGACATGGCACACCGCCATGGTCATGTTGCTTGCACTAAATAAGGTGCTGCAAACTTAGTATTTCTGACTGAAACTCTCCGCTTTGATCTCACTGAATGCTCACTTATGAGACATGACTTCTTTGATCCTGTTGGGAATGAAAAAATAGTTTGAATTGTCTCTTTATTGGTGGCCCCAAAGATTTTTCACCCTGGGGACAATCTCCCAGAATAGGATTCAAGGTGACAGAGAGTACTGGTTTCTAGAATCATCATAGTCTGCTTTTCGGGAATTTTGCAAGCCAACCATTACGCCCAGGCATTATAAAAAATTAAATTTGATAAAATTGCACTTCAAGAAGCTATGTTTAAAAGAAAGGTAGCAATTATGCAAAATTTTAAATTTTAATTTAAATTATTTTAAATTATTTTACTACATTTCTCTGTATTCTATGCTCCTGAAATTATTTCCGCATGTTGTATCTATATAGTGGAAATGCTATGTAAAGGCATGATACTGTGCATCTCTTTCCAACTAAGAATTCAGTGATTTCACTCTCTCTCTCTCTCTCTCATAGATCATTTTTCAGTCTATTGGATCTATCAGATTCTGAGAGATGTGTCTTGAATTTCCCAAATACGACAATTATCACATTTTCCGCACATTATTCTGTCTTCATTTCATATATTTTGTTGTTGTGTTGTTTTGTAGAGAATGATTAATGATAGTTAAATCTTTTCGGTGAGTTATAACTACTAGTGTGAAATATAACTCTTTTTTCTTATTTAATATTTTGCCTTACTTTTTACGTTCTCCAATATTAATATTTCGATTTTGATATTTAAAAAATATTATATAATGGATTTTGTATATTATGAACCACATAATGGCTACCTTTATTTTTTCTCAATCTGAGAATGCCCAACTTTTCATCAGACCCTGTAACACTTTTACATATATTTTCATCCTTAGTATGTTTGATCCAATGTCTGCATCTATAATTTTGCTGCAATACATTTTCGGATGATTATTTTGAAGTTCTTTTCAAGTTCCTTCTCCAGAACATGTTGTCAAACTAGGATAAGGTCCCTCATTATGCATTAATTATTATTGTGAACCATCAAGATGAAAAACATGGAGAGTTTCTCATCTTGAAAACACATCTTGAAATAGAATGACAGCTTTAATTAACAGCGGAGCCCAAGTATCAATAATTCTCCAGAAACTCCTTCAGTCCCAACAATGATTGCTACCAAGAAAGTAACTGCTTAGGTAGCACTACTGTTTAGGTCAATTCCAGAACTCTGACAGCCATCTGAAAGCTGACAATCTTGGAATCAAAGCCTAGTCCCCATAAGACCTCTTTCATCACTCAGGCAAGCCTTTCAGATGTGCTGTATTGAAAATAGTTTTTACAGCTTCATTAAAGCAGCAAAGTCCCTCATCATTTGAACTGTAGCAGCGCATCTGTTTTAAGGATATTGTCACTCTTTTGAGCTTTCCTGTAGCTTAATATGTAATCTATATTCTGAGTTTCAAAGACACATTTTTTTCTCTAAACATGAGGTTAATCTCACTGCTCTCTGCAGATGTTATAACTGGCAGCATGAATTATATATTTAATCCTGTGACCCAGTAGTATTAATTAGCATTATATTTTAATTCATACATCAAGAAAATACCTGCACTGTGAAAAGCTTTTTTGCCTAGCATGCAAAAGTCTATCCTTCACAAACTCAAACCACGGCAAGATTCTTCCCCGACAATGCTATAAATGTGTTCCTCTGCGTACAGTTTATCATGGTGGCATTTCCATAGACTCCTTAGTGTTAGGGACTTACACAGTTCAACAGTAAACGGGGCGTCAGAAATCCTGGCATGTAGCCCCCACTTCAGTACTGGATAACAACGTGAGCTCGGGGAAATCACTTAACTTTAAGTGTCACACCCAAACTCCAGCCTTGATCAATTCTTCAGGAATGTTTAGTTTTTCAAGGTTCAGTATGTGTTTTCTGCCTAAAACCTTTACGCATGCTTTTCTCTCTACACCTGGCCAAACCTCTACCCCCTTACCAATCTGGATGACTACGTAGTTGTTTTTTGTTTGTTTGGTTGTTTTTTTTTAAAGATTTTATTTATTTATTTATTTATTTATTTATTTATTTATTTATTTATTTGTTTATTTATTTATTTATTTGAGAGAGAGAAAGAGATAGAGAGCATGAGACCAGGGAGGTTCAGAGAGAGAAGCAGACTCCCTGCCGAGCAGGGAGCCCGATGCGGGACTCGATCCAGGGACTCCAGGATCATGACCTGAGCCGAAGGCAGCCGCTTAACCAACTGAGCCACCCAGGCACCCTACGTAGTTGTTTTTAGCCTCTACTCATTTACCACCTTTCTGAGGCCTGTTCTTTTTGAACGGAGAAGTGATTGATTGATAGCCTGTTTCTTGCGATAAACTGGAAAGTCCTTAGGAGCAGGTACTGTGGGGGCGCTTCGGTGGCTCAGTCAGCAAAGCAGCAGGGTCTTGATTTCGGTGGGTTATGATCTCAGGGTCCTGGGATGGAGCCCCAGGGGGCTCTGTGCTCATCGGGAGTCTGCTTAAAGATTCTTTCTCGCGCTCCCTCTCCCCCTCCCCCATTCGCGGTTTTCTCTCTCTCTCTCTCTCTCAAATAAATCTTAAAAAAAAAGAGAGAGAGAGAGCAGGTACTGTGGATTCTCACTTTTACATCTCTGGGGCCTAGCCTACACAGTGGACACTTAAAAGTATTTGATGACAAATCAACGAATACATGAACATATATGTACGAGTGAACACCCTGTAATTAGGAGCATGTGCTTGGGGAATCATTTTGGTTAAATCCATATTTTTGTATATTCAGAAAATATCACCCAGTGGGCAGTCAGGCTTCATTCTGTATTTATGCACATTTGAGAGATTACACTTTTGTGATGCTCACACACTAGCTTTGGTTTAACTAGCTGAGTGTGAAATCAGTGCTAATACGGGAGGAAACATTCTGAACAAGATAAATAAACAAGAGACAGTGGGTCCAGCACTTAGAAAAATGGAAATAGGACTCAGCTTGGATCCATGCATTCAGAGCTCCTTCTCTAGTCTTTTTATTACGGAAACTAGAATGAATGGCCAACATTTTCCAACCTCAAACTAAATTCTTTAGTGCTAAGAGATTAAGGTGAGTATATTATTAAATGTATGATTTACATTTTAATTAGCAAAATGAACTAAAGCCTTCGGTATTAAAAGGAATGCCGTGTTAATGGAGAAATGACAGCTACCAGGTTATTATTTTGTGTCAGGGAACTTGCCAGAAACACCCCAAAATTGAATACAGTCTGGCTGGCTCGGTGCAAAGTGCCTTCCAACCCAGACACAAGTGGCCATTGTCTGTATCCTAGGAACTCATCAGGGGAAAAAAGTCCAATGCATTATTTGATAGCAATATGAGATGCTGAATTACCCAGATGCCATCTTCATGTCTGTACGACGTGATAAGCAGCCAAAGAAAAATAACATATTTTATCCAAATAAAACTCTCCTTAGTTTTGCTATTTTTACTACTGATGTAATCTCTCTTAATGGGCTATAACACAAATAGATTATATACTGGCTAATTAAAATAATTTTACAAGTACCATTTTGTGATCATTCTCATTCAGTTCATGTATGCAGAACAATTCCAATTAGTAGGGACGGATTCAACTTACTTGATGTTTATAAGACACGTTAAAAGATAAAAGTGATACGTTGAGAGTAGCTTTTGAATTTTTTTAAAACTTTTTGGATAATAAAGAAGTTCTTTAATAAGTTTAATAACTGTAAGTGTACACTAATGAAGACATTGATAAAATGAGAAAAATGTGTCACATGCAAAGAAAATGTGATTATCAATGTTGACAGATCCAATATACTTAGATTATTCTAAGTATTTCAATAGCGTTATACATTCTGATTGTTATTCAGAAGCATATTAATATTGTCATTAGGAATCACAATCTGACAGCCCCAGGAGAGGAGAAAATTATGCAGACTAACAATTGTAATAGAAAAAGCTATTGTCATGTTGATATCAATGGCAATATCAAATTAAAGTTACTTCTGGAATTTATGATTAACACATTGTTCACCTTTTTGGCAATTAGAATTCCAATTAACTGATGTTAATAATTTTTTTTAATTTTATTTTATTATGTTATGTTAATCACCATACATTACATCATTAGTTTTTGATGTAGTGTTCCATGATTCATTGTTTGTGCATAACACCCAGTGCTCCATTCAATACGTGCCCTCTTTAATACCATCACCAGGCTAACCCTTCCCCCCACCACCCCCCCCTAAAACCATGAGAGACTATGGACTCTGAGAAACAAACTGATGTTAATAATTTAATATTGAAACAATCAACACAGTTTTTTACTTACAACCTGAGAACTCATACTTTTGATTGAGGGACCCACTAAGAGAAAAAAAAAATGGCATTTTATGTAGAAAGGTATTATGTAGGAATGTTCACTCCCAAATTTTTATTACTACCTTAAAAAAATTATCCTCAAATTTTATTAAGTATTTGGGTAGCTAGATAACAAGCAAGTTAAAGAATAAATAAATGGTTTGTCATTTATCCTTTGAATATTGGGATTATGGATTGTTTTTATGTCCTTTCTTACTTATTTTTGAGAAAGTATCTTTTTCTACAATGACCATATATAGTGTTTTATCATATGAGTAAAATATTTTAAGATTGTTTTTTGAAATCTTGAAAAGGTATGTACTTTTGGAATTTTTGCCCTTAGTTTTATTGTGCCTGGATCGATAAGGAGAACCTTGGCCACATCTGGAATTGATGATCCCATTAAACAAAGGTATCAGAAGCTGCCATGGTTCTGGTTGACTTCTACACTCACCTCATATTGCACTTTAATTATTATTGGTTTATATATGTACTGATCTAGACACAGCCGATCCTTGTGGCTCAGCTGCTCAGAGTGCCATGATCAGACACAAAGTAAAACCATAGACTTAACGTTGCTGTTTGTCCTAACCAGTAGGCATTCACCTAACCAAGCCAGCAGTCTTGCTGGTGCTTTCATTTGCTCACAAGGAGGAACAGCAAAAATGAGGAGTCTAACCCTTTTCTGTCCAGAGATTGGGCTGAACTAGCAGGAGCACTATTTTTATGGTCCAGGATAGGAGAAGGTCTTAGAGGTCATGCTTTGGTAGCCCTAGGCTTTCAGAGGACAACGGCAAATCATAACCAAGTGACAAAGCCAAGCACTGTGTCCACAGAGCAAAGTAAAGAAAACCACCATAATAAGATAAGGGCAAGAAGTTTTCAGGAAGAAAACAGGAAAAGACCTGGAATCAAAGGGCAAGGGGAGAAAATCCAATACATCAGCAATAACATATGAGAGGTACTGGGAACTCGTTCTCGCTAAATGCTGACCTTGTTACCCGGCGGGAGCACTTCATATCTACAGGTGCAGAATCAGGCAGAAAATAGATGGGTTCGCACAAATCCATCTCCATCCTTAGAGCTGTCCAAATCACTTTCATTATTGGTTTTCATATTGGTACACAAAAGTTTAAATATGTAAACTTTCAGATGGGTCCTTCAAAATCCTTTTAGTGATCTATTTATATTTTTAAAGACTTTATTTTTAAGTAAACTCTACACCCACTGTGGGGCTCGAACTTACAACCCCGAGATCAAGAATTGCAACCTCGGGGCGCCTGGGTGGCTCAGTCGTTAAGCGTCTGTCTTCGGCTCAGGTCATGATCCCAGAGTCCTGGGATCGAGCCCCGCATCGGGCTCCCTGCTCTGCAGGAAGCCTGCTTATCCCTCTCCCACTCCCCCGGCTTGTGTTCCCTCTCTCGCTGTGTCTCTCTCTGTCAAATAAATAAATAAAATCTTAAAAAAAAAAAAAAAAAAAAGAATTGCAACCTCTACCAACTGAGCCAGCCAGGCACCCCCCCCCCCCGATCTATTTATTTTTCGGCAATCCCACTGCATATGTAAGATGCATTTAAGGACAGGCATGAGACTAAGACATGAGATATTGTTTAATGGAAAATCTGTACCTATGAAATGATACCATAATCCCTTTAATCCACCCCAGGCATAGCTCTTGCAACTGCCCAAGAATCTGCTACATGTTGGGGAAAGTGTCTTGGAGGAAATAAAGGTTCTAAGAATGAAAAACATATCCTGGAGGAAGCTTACTTTCAGAAAAAAAGAGTAGGACCACTAAAGTGCAGAATTGGGCATTGGTGCTTGTACCCAACATACGTATCAATTATCTGTATAAACAGTGTCAAATGTGGTGCACTGCTTCTGGCTTCTCAGAAAGCCCCCTTAGGGAAACACCTCCATGCACTAGAGGTGGGGTGCAGGGGTCCCGAGCCAGTAATGGGTGCTGTGCTAACTCGGGATCACGAGACACCTGGTTTGTACTACACTTCCTGCACAGTTGACTATACTCTCTTTTCTCTTCCACTGTAATTACTGTGCCCATTTTAGTAGCTCTTAGTCACAAAGATTATTTGTAGCAAGTGTATCTGTAACATTATGATGCAGGTGTACTGTCTTTATTGGCTGTGATTTCATTTGTATGAGGTGCAAGGTAGATACAATTAAACTCTTGCTTCAAACCGACACAGATTGCATCCTCACAGCACCGATTTTGGTGAGCCTTTCCTAAGCTTCAGCATAAATAAATAAAAATGTAATCTATCTTCATGCAATTTATTACTAATATGATCGCAAGAGGAATAAAATTCCTCAGCATTTCTCACCCTGGGATTTTTTTTAAAGTTGCCATTTACTCAATTATAGGACTGAGACCCGAGTGGGATCAATCTCCGATATTCTTTTCTCAGAAGGATTTTGTTTTCCGTCCCTCATCTTTGGTAATAACCTCTGATTCTATTTCATAATGGTATTGAAAGGAAGTGACTGTATAAGCTGAGAGTGAATGATTGTATTATTCTTTAAATGAGCCCATTGAAATGGCAAGGAAGGGACATTATAAATCTTTTTTACTGGGATATATATCGAGTTTTTATAGGCCCAAGTCTGTGAAATGCTACACCCTGTTACCATTTTCAGGATCCCACCAAGGGCTACCACAGTAATAGTAATCACAATAATTATAGACGTGGAAAGCAACTATCTTCTAATCAGTCAGCTGTCTCTAAGCAACCAGCTTTAATAAGACTGACAACTGCCACCTCATATATTCATGTACAAGTAAAACTCGCAGAATTTAGTCATTATGGAACTAATGCCTTAAGCCCTCTGACCTCTAATGGATTTGTCATTTATCTCCATGTCTGATATCTAAACTCGCTTTTCCAATTCATAGTGTTGATCATGTGTTCCCTATGTGCCAAATACTTGATGGTTAATTCAAATGTAATTTTTGCTAAAAGTCAGATGTGGGGCTTATTAAATTCGTAACAAATTATTCTTCCCAAACATCAGATTTCTTTTGGGAGTTAGGATGTATATAACCATATGCCATGGAACGGTTACCGTATGACATGTCAACACGTCTTCCAATTTTAAGCCATGAGAACCTATTCTTTATGCCCTGTCTCATGTATAATTCCTTTAGCCGTTTCGACTGAATTAACCAGACAGGTAGCCAAAAATTTTTAAAGAATGCCATTTTAGACAAAGTCTGTGAGAAAGTTGTTAGCATATCGCTGACCAAGTACCTTCTGTCCTTTAAAATCAGAGTCAGAGTAATTAACCCTAGAAACTATACACATATTCTTTAATACCAGCTGACCTTGCAGTATAACGCTTTACATTTTTCCTAGCTTTTCACATACAGAATTCCGTTTGATTCTTAGTCAACTGTATATATCAAGCGGGGCAAAATCTTTTCTCTGAATGTTCAGGTAAGAAAAATGAGACAATGGAAGGTTATATGGTTTAGCCAAGGTCAGCATGGCAGAGCCATGGGCGATTCCCACCCATTCCTCTTTCGGAAATACCACCTTGATTTATTGCCTCTACAATCAGGGGTCAGGTGTTAGGGAGGGGAAGTGGAGTCTACGTTCTCTGAATTTTACCAGGCAGTACTATTTGTTTCTTCAGGGTTCACGCACAACCTCGCTTGGTCCCAAAAGCTGTATGTCGGATTGGAAAACTCATGTTTTTTCCAGTACCACGCCTGTGAGAGTCCTCTCTTTTGGCTACGTGTAGTTCACCCAGGATTATATTAGGTAGTGCCTATGAAATCTTTCTTTGTTTAGTTAATTTGGACAGGTCAGCCGGGACCTTGCTTCTTATCACATGGCTCACTCACTGGGAAACTATGTCTCTATGATTGTGCGGCACTGTTCATGGTCTCCTTAAGTAATAGTGACATCTGGTCGAAGAAAAGCATCCCTTTAACCACCCTTCTCTCTGTCAATACAACTGCATATTCACAAGGGAAGCCAGACTGGGATTTATGCTCTGCTTCTACTCTCCCTTTTTACTGTTGAAAAAAATATCGAAGAGAAAAGCTGCAAGTGGTCATAAATGCAGTCATATCCCACATTTGTTGAGGTAATTAAATCTATTTGAACTAGCTGCAGTAGAAATGCACTGAAGGTCAACTTTGTAGCAAATTTACAACAGGTCCCAGGCCAAACATGACTGTGAGGGAGACAGAGTTTATCTGTAGGAATTTTTATTGTTGTTGTTCTGGTTCCTCTACTCTGCTTAAATATGTTTCACTCACGAACAGTGCCTTTGTATCTCTTCTAATCTATAATGGCAGATAGGACTTTCTCACAGGGATTTATTAAATCTACTAGTTCATCTAATTCTCACTGAAGTCTTAATGATATCTCGGGTGAAATACTAGAGTTCTGATAGGGGTTTTGGAACTTGATCCCAAGATGTGATTTCTAGTGATAGAACTTTTGGTAATCTGCCATGGAGATGTCACATATGTTGGGGCACAGTTGGGCCTTCATCCTTCACATAATATCATGGAGGTAGCTTCTTAATGCCCCTATGATAAGAATCATATTAAAGCTCTATATTATCATAAAACAAAGGTTCTCATGACATGGGAGAGAAGCACGTATGTTCTAGCTGAGTACTGAATCAGAAAATTATATAGAAGCTATTATTTTCCCTGCTGAAGCATTTTTTAAAGTTTTAGACCTACTTCCTCATCTGTTTTTCTGATATGGAACTTTTGGCTCCAAAATTTTAGCAAAATTAACCTACCATCTACTTTCCAATTCTTCCTTTATTTCTCTTTGATAGACATCAGTAGTTAAGGGGAGTTTCCTTTGAAAGGAGGCAGCTATGGTAACCAAATGCCTCTAACACATTATATGACTACCAAAGCTTATTACCTGTCCACACCCTGTAGGACCCCTACATCAGGTTTGCTGGCCTCGGGTATACACGTTGTAGTCATAGAGAAGCAGCCTGAGCTTTCCTTTCAAATGCAAAGGTTCACAAGTCTTCATCTTACTTGTTGAGTCTTGCCTTCAATCTTATTCCACTGTGTCTTCTCCAGGATGGTGAATCCAGCAACTGATCATTTAGTCAGTAACATTTGAGTTACTTTAATGTGGTAGGTTCTTCAGGTATGAAGTATGTACACAGTATATACCTTGCTTTTGAATCGCTTATATCATTTAGTATTCACACCAAGTGAATATGTATAAATAAAAAATATAATAAAATAGAAAAGCAAATTGTAGATTCCATTGTCTTAGATCAGGGACAGGGGAACTTGGCATGGAGGAATATCTATAATTTTACCAAAAGAAAGTAAATGAGAAAAGCAGGCAGAGAGAATCGGATAAGGGAATACATGGATATGGGGAAGTGCATTAAAAGTACAATGGCCCCCAGACCTGGAATCTATTAAAAATGCCCAGAGAGCTTTTTAAAATTTATATTTCTGGGTTCTACTTAAAAAAAAAAAACAAAAAAACAAAAAAACAGTGAATCAGGAGCTTAGGAAGATGGGGCCCCCAAACCCATATTTAATAGAAATTGTACAGCTTTTGGGAACCAATGATCTAGTTCATTGAGTCCATTGATTCTTTCAAAATTATTTATTGACCTCCTAATACATATCAGACATGGTTTCAGATGCTTGGACAAGGTAGACACAGACCCTGTTATTGGGTAGCTTACCTCCTGGTGGTGGGAGACAGTGTAATACATGGGTTAACTAAATTCTTCTATATTAAAACCTTATCAAGTTTTCATTACCCATATGAAGAAAGCTAAGGCACATAGAGTTTAAATAATTAATCTAAAGTTATGTAACTAGCAGGAGGGGGACGTGGAATTCTCAAATGTGATCTCACTCCAGAGTGCCCATAGGTGGCTGGCTACAGAATTTGCAGAGCCTCATGTAAAATGAAAATGCAGGGCCACTTGTTCAAAAAGCAGGAAAAACTGTTGTTAAAGGTACTAAAATATAAAGTGTTTTCCTTTCTTCCATGATCCCTCTCGCAACTTGTGATGTTTTTTATTTGCTATATAATGTCATTCTGAGAAAGACAAAATTAGATTGTAAATGATGACATGACTGTTACCATTCCTCTTTATATTGTATAATACCAGTTTTTAGTGCAAATATAAGAGCATTTAACTTATATGCAGGATCACTGAAATTACACAATTTGTATTTCATAGCTTTTATATCCTTACCAGAACAGCAGAAATGCTGCAGAAAACTAACTCAACTGTTTATTTCACTCCTTGATAGACACACACATCCCACCAACACTCTTTACCTTCAACTTACGGATGAGTAAGGAAGGACCGAAAGAAAATGGAACTATGGACTGCCCTTTCTTTCTCTTTCCGTCTATGTCATTATCCTCCACGTAAGTGGTTTGCTAATAGGGGCAAGTAATTCAAATAAGAAAGAATATGTTGGGGGCCCTTTGTCACTCATGTGTCTTAGAGTCATTGCCTTCTTTCCGTGTTTGAAAAAATTTCTGGTTCAAATGGAAAGTGTGGCCTGCTTTAGCTGTCAGCACCCACATTTACTCAGTTGCAGACTTAAGCAATATGCTTTCCTTTTACTCACTTTGAGTCTGGCTGAACTTGCAACAAATCATGGGACAACCAGGATTCTGTGCTCATGGTGCCTTATGAGTGCTATGTGGGAAAGGGGTGGAGAGGAACAGTGGTCATGTATAATATGCATATCTTCTCTACTTACACACATGCTTTATTATCCCACGGGACTTCAACAAAACATCAGTTTAAAGATGAAATTGTGTAAAATTTCAAGATGGCTACAGCAGAGCATTGAACCAAGCATGAACCACCACCCCCCCACCCCCCGCCAAGCCCTTCCATATATATGTGTATGTATATACACAGGGCACATACCCATGATGTCATCCCTACCTGTCCTTAACCACCACTCCCTACTGCATCCTGTATGAGATGATTTCGGCTGGACACACCATCCTTGTCATTCTCATCTAGGTTAATGCCTGTTTATGCCCTTTTGAAGTATAGTGCCTGTGATTAAACATGGTGCTCTTAGATCTGGTGTTCTCAGGACTCAAAGCATTATTATTTCCTTGTTTAGACACTCACACTAAATGCATGCCTAATTTCCTAGTTTGGATAGCTGCAGTGTTTCATCTCATACTCCTCCTTCAACGTTCATCCCCTCTACCGACCCTAATGTTACCAGTATTACTATGTGCAGGTACTCTTCAAAGTGCTTTATGTCATGCTTCCTTGAATCCTCAAGCAATGCTATGAACTACATACCATTTGTACTAGACAGAATAATGACCTTCCCAAGGTGTTCATGTCCTAACCCTCAGAACTGTAAAGATGTTACATTATATGGCAAGGGGAAATTAATATCGCAGATGGAATTAAACTTGCTAACTGACTGATCTTAAAAAAGGGAGATGACTCTAGATTATATGGGTGGACCCAATGTAATTACAAGAGTCCTTAAAAGTGGAAGACGGGGACAGAGAGAAGGTTGGAATGATTCAATGTGAAAAAGATTCAACTCATTATAGCTAGCTTTGAAGATGGCAAGGGGGCCATGAGCCAAGAAATATGGGAAGTCTCTAGAAGCTGGAAAGGCGAGCACACGGATTCTCCTCTGGAGTCTCCAGTAAAGATTGCAGACCTGCCAACACCTAAATTTTAGCCCAGTGAAATCTTCATCAGACTCTGACGTATGAAACAAACGCCTTGCTTGGCTAGCTCTTAATACAGTTCTACTGGGCAGCGCTGACAAAGAACATCGCTTTATAAATGGTAGCTTAGTGAATATTTTTAAATAAATGATTACTTTCAGCCAGTATGAGTCTCTTCTGTGAAGCATTTATAATGGAATGATCTCAACATTTAACACATACCTCTACCTCCACTAATGAAGAGCGATTGGAAAACATGAGCCGGATCATATTTTTTCAGTAACCTCAGACGAGCAGCTTTCTGGACATTTTGCATTCCCCATCTGTATGGTGGTGGTGGTGGTGGTGGTGGTTGTTTTTCAAATTATGCTCCCAGAAGATATTGCATTTATCACTCTAAAATATGAAAAATATATGTCACAGCTAGTGTCAAGGGGACCTGTGAGTCTTGAAGATATTTACTTGTCAGTGTGCTGTACCTTATTGTCTTCCTGATGCATTGCTGGAAAATGTTTTTAAAGAATGCCAATAGAGGATGTAGGTAAGGCTTTTCAGTATTTGCAAAGAAAACGTCAACTAAGAGCTATTAACTTTGTTGTAGACCAAGCAATTAGTTGAAGTTGACAATTATTGAAGAAGCTTCTTCTTATAACTGCCAACATGGTAGCCTGATTCCCTGCTTAAATGAAATGGGTATCTTTCTCAAGCCTGGCTTTCAGCTTGCTTGTTTAGATTTTACAGTCTTGCAGGATTCTGTGCAATGCACACAATTTTGTTACGTCTCTTGTTCCTTTATCACATGTTCTCTCATCCCTGTTAGCCCCGCTCTCACCTCTGCCAGGGCCTGGAAGCGATAGGCAGTTTTCACTACAAAGAAGCTACCAACGCAATATTCTCTGCATAATTTATATGTGCAGCAGGGGGAAATTACCAGCATAATTCCATTGTGCCATTTCCACAGTTATACTCAACTGCTCTTCCCTAAAGGCACCAGCATTTTCATTTCCAAACATTGCCTTTTCTGCCTCTGTCTTTCATTCCCTGCTTATATAGTGGGCAGTTTCCCCCTGTCCAGCAGGTCAGTCTGAGATGCCTCTTTGACCTGGTTTCTGATCTTCAGTCTCTAAGCTTGTTGTGACATCACAGGATGGCAAGAAACACAAAAGAAAACATGCTGCTCTCACCTTCAATCTTTGCTTTTTTTATGAAGAATCACAAAATGCACAAGCTCTAAATTTTTTAATCCATCTTCTATATCTTTGACCTTAGACATTGTTTTTTTTAACAATAAAATTATCTTGGCTAATTACCACCTCATGACTGAATTTAAATGCAATCTGATCTATATAACTGATTACGTTGATCTTGCCTGTTGAAATCCTCCCTATGTAACCATTTTGTGTGTTTTTTTCTGATGATAATCCTTAAACCAGGTCATCCATCTTTCCTCTGCCTTCCTATTGTCCTTTCGGTTTTCTTATTCTACATCCAACACAGCCACCAGCGTACAATGATTCATATACATGAAATAGTATTATTTCTTCCTGTAGTTCAACTGAACTTTCTTCTATCAAATTCCCCTTCCAATTCCCAATAATTAATGGATCTGTTAAATAAGTCTTTGCCAGATGCCCTGCATTTGCAGTTAGTATCATTACTCAGCATAGGCACATCTTGATACTTAAGACTCGGTTCTTTCATGTAATAAAAGCTTCTACCTCAAACGATGGTCAAGCTCATTTCCTCCTTCCAACAACAGAGGCTAATGCACTGACCGCCACTTCTTGGTAAAGAGGGAGGGACGGGAGTGGTCTAGCTCTAAGAAAATTTCTCCTCTTTCCCTCTCCAGGGCAGTAATCCTTTCAGTGTTGGAGACTAGAAGGGACAGAGGGCGGCAGCAGAGATGCACTTCCTTGACCTTGCTGAAGGAGGGATGTCCCTGGCCTAACTCTGCTTCTGGCAAATTTAATCTCATACCAGTTGTTTCTGCTTATGTGGCGGTCTATGGCAAGGACAACTTCATGGGAAGGTGACCTGTGCATTTGTCCATGGCCCCACTTAGAAGGGCCTTTCACTTAATTAAATCTTGCTGTTACCATCTTGAAATTCCCAGTTTTTGAACAAGAGGCCCATATTTTCATTTTCAGTGGGCCCTGTGAACTACATAACTGGTCTTTTCTCAGTGTAGGTGTTAGTAGTCTTGCTTTTTCTCTGAATGCTGTTCAACTCCATCGGGCACCATACTTTATTAAGGAAACCCCTAAAAGGGGAAACCTCTTCCTTTGCCAATGCCAGCCATAGTGCTCCATTACTCTGAGCTGGGCATGCTATTTCTTGACTTGGGTAGCCATGAGGCTAATATCCTCAAGAATTCTTCTTCACATTAGCTATTGGAGCTAAACAGTATAATTTTCTATAACTTTTTTTTTTTTAAGATTTTATTTATTTATTTGACAGAGACAGAGATAGCGAGAGCAGGAACACAAGCAGCGGGAGTGGGAGAGGGAGAAGCGGGCTTCCTGCCGAGGAGGGAGCCCAATGTGGGACTCGATCCCAGGACCCTGGGATCATGACCTGAGCCAAAGGCAAACGCTTAATGACTGAGCCACCCAGGTGCCCAATTTTCTATAACTTCTAAGGATCGCTAAGAACTTGGGTAGATGGAGGTTGTCTCCATCCTCTTTCCAAACATAATGTAACATAATTTCTTCATTTCAATAAGAAATAGGAAATTTAATCAACACAAATAAGTGTTTAGGAATTGAAAGATTTTTATTATGGCAATTTTAGCATATTATTTTCATTCCTTGCTAGTTATAAGTCAAAAATCATGCTAGTACTCTATTAGCCATAATTATTTAATAAACTATGAGATGATAAATTGCTTAGTTCTTCTTTTATTTAGCTGAAAATTAAGAATCAAAATAATCTAACTTGGAAATATATGTGTTAGCTGTTCGTTAGATTCATTCACTTTTTTAACTTCCTCAAATATATTTCAATGTGTCCTTCTATTTGATATCCCAGAGGAATTGGTACCAAAACAATGCACCATAGTAAGACATAGGGTAGCTTAAAGATAGGCTTTTCTTTTGTAAACTTGGAAAACGTAATTTGGTATGCTGCTGAATTAAATCACACTGTGCCGTATAAAACAAAAACTCACATGGTAGGATAATTCAGAAGATTCCATAACTAGTTGATTCAACATGAAATTAATATTTAATAAGCATCTTATACATCAAGACAGAGGGATTCCAAGATGAACAAGATACATTTCCTGCATTCCTAGGACTTAGAGTCTAATGGCAGATATTGACTTTTTAACCCAAACTTCCTATTTTACCATGAAGTTCAAAGGAAGGATGTGGTCTCTGGCTGTCTAAAACAATTGGTGGTGCAAAGTGGAGAGGCAGAATGGATACAGAAGGCAAAGTCAACTTTCATTGTCATAGCACCTTAAAAAGTCACAGCACCTTAAAAAGTCATAGCACCTTAAAAATAATAAAAATAAAGTTATAGCACCTTCAGAAACCTACGTGAGTATTTTACTTGTCATTCTCAATTTACAAATGATGGCACCCAGCTCAGACCTAAGAAAGGTAAATGGTTTTACCAAGGTCCCTCAGTAAAATGGACTCCATTGTTTTTCCATACCCAGAATTCAGTTCTCCTCCATTTACTAATGACACCCTAACTTTGCTTTGAGGAATTAGTCCTCACACACCAACTATAACCTTGTGCTCATTGCTCTTCTCAGCTAAGCACAGATTTGCATCCCTAGCTAAGACAAGCAACCTCTTCCCATCATTGGTAATGGTTGGAAATAACTCCTCTCTATAGTTTTCCTAAAGAAACTCTAATGTTCTTGATATTTAAGTGTCTTGATATCTAAGAATGACCATAAATTATTTACAGCCCCTCCAAATAAAAAGTAGCTCTTTTTCCACTTTTTGAATCTGGGATGCTTTGTGATTTGTTCTGACCAACAGAATGTAGCTGAAATGAGGATGCACAAGTTACAAACCTAGTCACCACAGAACTCAGCAGCTTCCACTGTCACTGTTCTGGAATGCTCTTGCCATGTGAAGAAATGCAGGTCATTGTCCTTGAAGATAAAAAACTACCCAGAGAGAGAAGCCCAGCTGGTAGTCACCACCAACTCCAAACATGTGACTGAGGCCATGTTTTATTTAATCTACTCACCAGTTAACTGCAGCCACATAGGAGACCTCAGACAAGTCGAGAAAAAGTGAATGATTCTAATGAACAGCTAACACATCCATTTCCAAGTTGGGTTATTTCCAATTCTCACTTTCAACTAAATGAAAGAAGAACCTGATCAAGTTGTCATCTGATAGATCATTAAATATCGGTGGCCTATAGATCATTAGTATGATTTTTGGCATATAACTAGAAAGGAATTTAAATAATTTGAGTGCAGCCCAAATTATGGACCCATAAAATCGTGGACAAATAAAATGGTGGTTGTTTTAAGCTACTATATTTTGGTACTGTTTCTGCCATGTCCAAAATGTTCTCCAATTATTCTTTTCCCTCTATAATCTATTATACTTCAATAAATTTCTTTTTTGGCTAAGAAGCCAGAGTCAGCTTTTCTTGCTTACAATAAAATAACCCTCAAGGTACACTTGGATTAAAAGGAATAACCTCCTAGTTTTCCCAACTGACAACCCAGGATTCTTTTCACATATTTTCTGTTGATTTCCAAAAAAATCACAAATTTTGCAGAAATAAAATGTATATAAACTGAAAGTGCTTTGGGGACAAAACGAAAAGTCTGTCGGAATCGAAAGAGGAACAAATTAACATAACTCAGAGATACACTATGATAGTCCTATGTCAACATAACTGCTCTAGGACTGTTTAATTTCCCTTCTCCATGATTTTTTGAGGAATCCCATATGGAACAAACGTAGATGAAAATGTGATGCCTAAGAGAGGTTAATAAATTAGAAATACTATGCAGCTAATATCTACAAAACAACTCTTACATGATTTCTGTGCATCTTCTCTCTACAACTTCAGGAAAATTTAGGTTATGCTATAGATGATCTTGTTACCTAGAAGTGAGAAGCCACTAGACTATACGATCCTAAAGGGAGAGTAGAGTTTAATCAGTAGTGACTCTCTCTATAGGACAAGTTCCATGTCAGCACAGAACATATCTCTTTCATGGATCATTTTCTTTCACGTGCCCTGCTCGAGTGAGCACACAAAATGTATGTGTTGAATAAATGAACTGATGAATTAATCATGTACTTTGTCTCAAATAACTGGCACACTGCTTGGCATAGTTGGAGAAATTCAATTTTTAAATAGATGAAAGAAGAAATGAGCAAGAATGAAGATACAAAATTATATGTTGTTGGGGCAAGGGAGAATGGGGACAATGTAGCATGTAGTATAGGAAATTGTTCCCTCTTCTAGAGGAACTGAGGAGACTCTGTGAACTAGGGCGGGAAGGATATTTGACTTCCTTCGGCATGTGTAGTTTGCTAACAAGTTGGCCCTTACATTTGTGCAAAATAGCCTTTCCAGACATGATTAAACAAACTATAGAACAAAATCCATGGAAAAAATCTCCAAAGACAGAAAATCCAAATTTCTGGTTATGCAGAGTAAAGCGCTGTACTCATTCTCTCCACCAAAAGGCCACCACTAAAACTGTATTACCGTTTTCCCAATTTCTTACTGTAGCTCTTAATAGACTACATAATAAGGAAAACACCTTATGTGTTTGCATGTGATGTGCAAGTGAAGAGAGGGGTTAGATTAGATTATTTAAATGGTCAAAGCCCCAGTACTTGAAGTTAAAATTGCTTAGCTAAAGGGGATATGGGGCCTTAGAGCAACCAAAAGAATTCGATGAGCCATGCTCCTAAGATAACAAGCAATGTCTTTTTTTTTTTTTTTTTTTTTTTTACAATTTTGCAAATTTCCGGCTCCTCCCTCTTTAAAGCGCTTTGCCAAATGCAGGACATGGCAATGGTTAAAGCCCATTATGCAAGTATCAATTATGCATATTTATATCTCTCATTCTTCATACGTGTTTAGTCCCTCAATTATCATGAATTACATTACTTTTTTTTTTTTTCCCTAGTGAAATGCTGCAAAGCATGGGTATCTTTTTGACTAAAAGCATAGGCTTTCATTTAAGGTGTTCATGGGCTAACCTTTCACTGCATGCTGTTTTTCTAAGACTTTACCCTGAAACATTTTCCCCAAGATACTATGTATTCTCCTAAGACATTATCTTTTCTTCATACATGCACTTCACATCTAGCCCTTATGGTGAAATGTATACATTCAAGCCCTGAGAAACTGTCTACAAAATACAATTTAACACACAACTGATGTGGCCCAAACAGAATCTCTCTGGATCTGACACCATTGATAGCTGTATTTTCATTTTAGTTTTTCAATCAATTACTGCTTCTTTGCTGCAGCTTGTCACATCTAGTCTCTCTTCCTCTAGGAGCTAATTCAAAATGTCGTGGAGTCAAGGTAATAAAGAACATTTTAAGTTTTTTACTTAAATCTAGGAGACAGCTTTGGGTACAGTAAAATCTGTTCAAATACTATTTAAAATTATCCCCTCTATATCCTCAAATCTGTTGTAAAATTGGAAGTCAATATTTCATAATCTTCTCAAAGAACCTCCAAATTTCAAATTCATCATGAGTGAGACCGTCAAATTCCCACCAAGGAAAAAGAATAAAAATTGGAGTGTGTATAGCTGAAATACTTAGATAATCTAAATACAATATTTTTTACACCTAGGCCTAGACATTTGTATTTTTTTTTTTTTTTTAGTTCTTAAACATTTCAAATATTCAGAGAAGCTATAGAGGATAAAAAATAAACATCTTTGAACAGAACCATGAGTTTCATCAAATCTTAACATTTCTCAAAATTGCTTCAGATTTTTAAGAGGGTTATAAATAAACCTCTCTGATCTCATGCTCCTCTCTCCCTCCCCATGAAAACCATTCTCCTAAAATTTTATGTGAACAATTACCTTGCTTTTTTGTTATACTCCTATTATTCAAAACATCATGCAAAAATATTTCCTGAGTACTTACAGAATGATGTTTTAGGTCCTAAGCAGTACATAAAACATACAGTTACCAATAAAAATATAACATTTTAATATTTTGTTTTAGTATATTAGACATATAATTTTGTACCTTCCAGTTTTCATTAGCATATGTTTTTGAGATAAATGCATGTAGATACATACCCCTCTAGTTCATTTCTCTTGATCGCTGGTATAGTTTGCAGCTATGTGACTATATGACTATATATTCTCCTGTTGGTAAACAGTTATGTCATCTCCAAAGTTTGGCTATAAATAATGCTATAATGAAGATTGTTTTATTATTTTACATTTCTCCTTGCACACAAGTACTTAAGAAGTTGTATACCTTGAATCAGAATCTGTGGGATGAAGAATATATATGTCTTGATATCTACTAGACACTGCCAATGTGCTCTCCTTCATAAATGTAAGAATTTATACTACACAGGCAGCATATGAACATTCCTCAACAAAATTGCCTAGACTTCAAACTTTTTGACTGATAATTATACAATGGTATGTAATTACTGTTTTAACTTAGGTTTTCCTCATTACTAGCAAGGATGAACATAGGTTATGCATAAAATATATATATATTTTTAAGATTTTATTTATTTATTTGACAGAGAGAGTGAGAGAGCACAAGCAGGGGGAGCAGTAGAAGGAGAGGGAGAAGCAGGCTTCTCGCTGAGCAAGAAGCCCGATGCGGGGCTCCATCCCAGGACCCTGGAATCATGACCTGAGCCGAAGGCAGACGCTTAACTATCTGAGCCACCCAGGCGCCCCAAAAAATACATTATTATTTTAAAGATTTTATTTATTTATTTGAGAGAGAAAATAAGAGAACAAGTAGGGGGAAGGCAGAGGGAGAAGCAGACTCCCCACAGAGCAGGGAGCCTGACATGGTACTCGATCCCAGGACCCTGGGATCATGACTTGAACTGAAGGCAGACACTTAACTGACTGAGCCACCCAGGCGCCCCATAAAATATATTATTGCCTGTTCAGTTTGCTTTGTCTGAAATGTCTTTGTGACTACTTTGCCATTTTCTTTGGATGTGTTAATTTTGTTTTCGTGGGTTTTTTCTTGATTTTAGGAATTCCTTATATAGTTTAAGTATAATTCCTTTATGTGTAGCATATGTGGAAAATATCTTCTCTCTATTTGATATCTACCTATTAATTCTGTTTATGGTGTCTTTGCTGAGTAGGAAATTTAATATTAATTTAGTCAAATCTATCAAACGTTTTCTTTTTGCTTTTTGAAGTTTGTTAAATATATGTTTTCATACCTAGGGCATCCTAAAACATTATCCTAAATTGTCTCCTAAAGATTTCGACATTTGGATTTTTACATGTGGGTTTTTAATACATCTGGAATTTGATTTTGTGAAGGATGCTGACTCAGCCTGATTTATTAAGTATTCCATTTTTTCTTACCAATTCTTAAGTGTCCCCCTTACATTTCAAGTTTCCAGATATGTAGGTATGTCATTTACCATTTTCTGATCTCTCCAGTCTCTCAATAATATATTACCTTAATTAGATTCACTTTTTGATACATCTTGATGTCTGGTAGGGTAAATCCCTTGGCCTTCTTCTCCGATCCTTCTTTTGGAAGCTGTCCCTTTCTTCTCACATAAGAAATTTGGAATTGGTTTGCAGAAGTTATAAAATAACTAGTTACACTGGGAAAGGTTTTGAAGTTATAAATTCACTTTGGAATTTTGATATACTAACAACATTGAGACTTCTTTTTTTTTTTTTAAAGATTTTATTTATTTATTTGAGAGAGAGAGAGCACATGAAAGGGGGGAGAGTCAGAGGGAGAAGCAGACTCCCCGCCGAGCAGGGAGCCCGATGCGGGACTCGATCCAGGGACTCCAGGATCATGACCTGAGCCGAAGGCAGTCGCTCAACCAACTGAGCCACCCAGGCGCCCGAGACTTCTTATTCATAAACATTATTTACCTCATGTTTTGTTCATTCCTCCTTAATGACTTGGAAAAGAGCTTTGTAATTTTCTTCATAAGGAGTTTGCATATTTATTACTAGATTTATTTTAGTAAATATTCCAGTAAAAAAATATCCTATGGGGGGGGGTGTTTGCTTTTTGTTGTTGTTGTTATTGCTGCTGTTTTGTTTTTTGCTACCATTGCTTTTGTTGCACTGATATATATGTACTAATTATCTTGTTATTGTGGATCATTCATAGACGATCATGTCATCTGCATATAGAAATTTTTTCCTTTTTCCTTTTAAGTCTTACAGCTCTACTCCTTTCTCTTACCTACTTTTCCAGCCCAAGACTTCCAGGACATGTAGAATGAAAGTAGTATCAGAAAGCATCCTAGCCTTTTCCTTGATTTTAATGAGAAGGCTTCTAATGTTCCTCCATGAATTTTATGTGTGCCTAATATTCTTTAAAATAGGTACATACTCGGGCGCCTGGGTGTCTCAGTTGGTTAAGCGACTGCCTTCGGCTCAGGTCATGATCCTGGAGTCCCGGGATCGAGTCCCGCATCAGGTTCCCTGCTCGGCGGGGAGTCTGCTTTGCCCTCTGACCCTCCCCCCTCTCATGTGCTCTCTCTCATTCTCGCTCTCTCAAATAAATAAAATCTTAAAAAAAAAAAATAGGTACATACCCTTCATCAGATTATAGAAGAGTCCTTCTTTCTTAGTTTTCTAAGTCTTATTCTATTTTTTATTATTTTTTTAAGATTTTCTTTATTTATTTGAGAGAGAGAGAGAGAGAGAGAGAGAGAAACAGCATGAGAGGGGAGAGGGTCTGAGGGAGAAGCAGGCTTCCCGCTGAGCCAGGAGCCCAATGCGGGACTCGATCCCAGGACTCCGGGATCATGACCTGAGCCAAAGGCAGTCACTTAACCAACCGAGCCACCCAGGTGCCCTCTTATTCTATTTTTTAAACTTCTGTTGTATCTATACATGTATCTATCTGTTACACCTCCATTCTGTCATTAAATGTGGCATTAAGTGAGCCATGACACGGACTCAATCCTGACCTTATCTACGAAAACCCCAAACCCAGGAATTATAATTACTGCTAGGTATATAATAACTGCTATTTATTCATTGCCTACCACAATGGTGAGACTATGGCTACCTGACATAAGAAAAGTGCCTGATAATCTGAAGACTTAAGTAAATAGCATCCTTATCATTATAATACAGTTTTGTTATCTTCAGTATTATCAATAGTTTTGTGATATATTTGCTTCCAGGAATGTCTCTTGCTTTATATAGGAGCTTCTGTGAAGAAGAGGCAAATACTTTTTTTTCCAGCTTAGAATTCATGTCCAAGTAAGAAAGCACTGAAACAATAATGACTTAAAACTTAATTCACTGGGAAAACAATTATATATCTCTGTTACTAAAAGGACTTAGAGTTAGCAAGTCAGCATCATCCAATACCTATCATTTATTATATAAGTAACTCAAAGAATGTAACTATTGACCCTATGAAAAAAACTGGTGAAAACTGTCATTATAGAATTATCTCTTGTCTTCTTATAAACAATAGTAACAGTGCAAGAGTCTTTTACCTCAGTCAAGCTAAGATGCTAATTTATATCTGATTAATAAAGGGGTAATTTTATTTCTTGAGTGAATAAAGGGATTCAATATTTCAGGTTAATGTCATGCTGCAATATTTCTTTTAGGACACTCTCAGCACACTGCCAAAGAAGCTCATTTGAGTAAACGGAGTATGTGAATGCCCTACAGAGCCATCATGAAAGAAGAGGTAATTTCCCTTTGCCCTTTTCCAGTATTCTTTTTATTATAGCTTTATGGAATGTTATAATATTCCTAAAGACAGAGAAAGATACTCTGAATAGCTTGAATTACTGAGCACATAAAGACTTAAAGGTTAGCCTTGAGGGACATTATCACACTTCAGGTCAATAATACCTACTAACCTTTCCCTTATCTACTGAGAATAAATAAAAGTTCTATAATACTGAATTTTGCTCAAACTAAAAGTTTCTAGAAAGTCTGCTTTGAGGTTAGAAGCTTGGGAAAGAGTTCCTAGGGGAATTTTATATAAGGAGACCAAGACCATATGGAAAGCTAGCAGTTTCCCCTACCCTGTCTCTGGCTTTAATACAGAAAGAAGGTGCTGAGGGGGCTCTTTGCTCCCGGTGAAACTTTGCAGAATAAATCAGCTGCCAGACTGGTTCCTGTTGCCTTTTAAAGTGGCCCATTTTGGAACACGCTATTGATAAAAGAGCTCATTTTATGAGTTTTTTTGAAAAATAGGTTTAATAAAAAGGAATGTTATTATAGCGCTGATGAGCTACTCTCTCCTGTATCCCAAGAAGCTAGCAAACAAGCCATGTCCTAACAACAACGTGACTTACCATATTAATTGTGAAGTCATGTCAGGCCCAACAGGAGGTAGGAAAGACACACCAGAGGGAGGATCCTGATGCTGTACAAAAGTGGCAGCCCTGAGTAGGGGAAGAGTTAGTTAGAGACTCTGTCCCCACTCCCTTTGGCCACCAGCTCCAGACCATTCTAGTCCTCCATATCCTCCTTGGTAAAGTAGTGTTGTTGAATGAGAAGCAGTTTGGAGACACTCGTCCTGCTAAATCATGATTATGTGTCTGCACGAATGCAGTACTTTTTCAGGTCTTAGAATTCTTACATATACTCCTGCTGTTAATATAGTAGTTCCATATGTGACTGGAACTGAATGTTACATAGGGGCCCATGGGACAAATCTGGCCCACGGTCTATTTCTGTCCTGCCTGTGAGCTGGGAATGGTTTTTACATCTTTAAAGATTTGCAAATATATATACATATATATATTTTATATATATTTTACATAGATATATATTACAATATATATATTACATAAAATGAGAAAGAATATGTGACAGGGATCATATGTGGCCCACAAAGTGCTAAAATATTTACTATCTGGCCATTTACAAGAAAAGTTTGATGACTCCTGCTAGGTAAGAATCACTCATTTACTCTAACTTATCCACTAATTTATCCACTTACCTCTTAATTGTTATTTGGCCAACTTGTAATAGTTAAGTTTTAAAAAAAAATAAATAAATGGATATATCTTTCTACTCTGTGGTTTATCTGTGTTGCTCCCCCTTTCATGTCCCTTGGTGAGCATGTAATAGACCATATATATTTATTTCTTTTACACGTTTTGCTTTTTAGTCTCCATTAAGAAATGTTTTTGGGCTGAGGTAATGGAATTATTTTCCTATATGGTTTTCTGAAACTTTTATAATGTGTTTTTCACGTCTAAGTCTTGAATCCACCTGGAAATGATACTCAGTTTTGGAATGAAGTAGGGCTAGGGATTCAATTTGGTCTTTTCTCTCTATGGTAACCAATTATCCTGCACCTTTTATTGATCTGCAATGCCATCACTCTCATAAATCAATTTTTTTATGTTCACATAGATTAGTTTCTGGACTTTTTGTTCAGTTAGTCTGTGTATCCTATGCAAATACCAAAATCTTTTAAGTAGTATTGCTCTGTGGAAATATATATGGGTATGGTCATATTGAAACATAATTTGGGGCGCCTGGGTGGCTCAGTTGGTTAAGCAACTGCCTTCGGCTCAGGTCATGATCCTGGAGTCTTGGGATCGAGTCCCACATCGGGCTCCCTGCTCAGCGGGGAGTCTGCTTCTCCCTTTGACCCTCCCCCCTCTCATGCTCTCTCTATCTCATTCTCTCTCTCAAATAAATAAATAAAATCTTTAAAAAAAAAAGAAGTAATTAAAAAAAAAAGAAAGAAACATAATTTGATATTATCTAGTAAAGTTGAAAATGTGCCTATCATGGGGCGCCTGGGTGGCTCAGTCGTTAAGCGTCTGCCTTCGGCTCAGGTCATGATCCCAGGGTCCTGGGATCGAGCCCCGCATCGGGCTCCCTGCTCCGCGGGAAGCCTGCTTCTCCCTCTCCCACTCCCCCTGCTTGTGTTCCCTCTCTCGCTGTCTCTCTCTCTGTCAAATAAATAAAATCTTAAAAAAAAGAAAATGTGCCTATCATAAAACACAGCAATTCCATTCAAGAAATATATCCTAGGAAAACTCGTGTGTGTGTGTGTGTGTGTGTGTGCACGCATGCACATGTATATATAAATAAATATACAGATATAAAGGAAACTTAAACAAAAATGTTTCTAGAAGTATTATTTGTTAAAGAAAAAAATTGTAAACAACCTAAAGCCTTATAACAGAAAAACAAATTTTTTAAATGGTTGCATGCATCTTATAAAAAGTATGTTGAGCATACATTGTGCTTCTATTTATGTGAAGCATAAAAACATGCAAAACTAAATGATGCATTTTATAAAGATACATTGATAAGAGTCTTAAACAAAAATGAAGCCAAGAAAATTAAATAAAAATGAAACCAAACAAAAACATTCAGGATTATGGTTACCTCTGGAGATTAGACAGTGCTACAGGTTCAGAAGGAAAACACAGGGGATCCCAAAGGATTAGTAACATTCTATTGATTAGGAAATTTACATATATTTAAAATGGACTCTAAATAAATAAATAAATAAGCAAACAGACAATAAATTATTTATAGGCGGACAGATATGAAAGGCCACTGACTCCAAACCCAATGCACTCACTTTTATGTTAGATTGATTTTACTGGTATATTAAAGTTTCATAAAGATTATTAAACTACAGGGGTGCCTGGGTGTCTCAGTTGTTTAAGCATCTGCCTTCAGCTCAGGTCATGATCCCAGGTCCTGGGATTGAGACCCACATTGAGCTCCTGGCTCAGCGGGGAGTCTGCTTCTCCCTCTCCCTTTGCCCCTCCCCGTGCTTGTGTGTTCTTTCTCTCTGTGTGTGTCAAATAAATAAATAAAATCTTAAAAAAAAAAGATTATTAAACTACAAAATATTTCGTTTTCAGAAAACTATCATAACACTAATTATCATACACCATGCACAATGGAAAAGGCTTCATAAACATCAACGCTGATCTTAATATCAGACATGCAAGGCAAGTATTATTATTATTTTTAAAGATTTATTTATTTATTTTAGAGAGAGTGAGAGAGCATGGGGGGAGGGGGGAAAAGGAGAGAAAGAGAGAGAGAGAGAGAGAAAATCTCAAACAAATTCCCTGCTGAGCACAGAGCCCAATGCAGGACTCGATCTCATGACCCTGAGATTATGACCTGAGCTAAAACCAAGAGCCTTATGCTCAACTGACTGAGCCACGCAGGTACTCCAAAGCAAGTATTATTATATACATTTATATACATTATATACTCAGAAAAATTAAGAATTTGCTCTAGCTAACAAATGGCACAATTGTCTTCTAAACCTAAATTTATCAGGTTCTCAATAATGTGTTCTACTTTTCAAATATCTAATTCTGATGCATTATATGACACAAAGTGCAAAATTTACATAATACTGTAATACTTAATTTAATTTGAAATATCAACAAAACTATTCCATGGGCCAGGGAGTCTGCTTAAGATTCTCTCCCTCTAAGCGTCCCTGGGTGGCTCAGTCATTAAGCGTATGCTTTTGGCTCAGGTCATGATCCCAGGGTCCTGGGATAGAGCCCCGCATCTGGCTCCCTGCTCGGCGGGAATCCTGCTTCTCCCTCTCCCACTCCCCTGCTTGTGTTCCCTCTCTCATTGTCTCTCTCTCTGTCAAATAAATAAAATCTTTAAAAAAAAAAAAAAAAAGATTCTCTCTCTCTGCCCCTCCCCTAACTCATGCTCTCTCTCTCTCTTTCAAATAAATAAATAAATCTTTTTTTTAAAAAAAAGCAAAGAAGAGAGAGAATGGACCTATTTTCTTTGGATGCTCCTATGTGTCAGGTAATCTGCCAAACCTTTCCCACCAGATACCTAACTTACCCTCCCAACTCTGTGGGCCAACTAGAATCACCTTATTTTTACACTTGTGGGGAAGGACTCAGGGCAAACCATTGCCTGGATAGTGCTTCAGATGGCAAGTGGTAGAACCAGGAATCAACAAACCTCGCATTTTATATCTTTCATTGTGCCATAACTTTTTTTTTAAGCAGTTTCCACGCACAGCGTGAGTCCAACCCAGGGCTTGAACTCATGACCCCGAGATCAAGACCTGAGCTGAGATCAAGAGTCAGACACTTAACCAACTGAGCCACCCAGGCGCCCCATGTCATAACCATTTTTAAACTATATAAACCTGTAGCGTCAATCCCATAGCCACTAGCCCCTGGGGGCTCTTGGGCACAGGAAAGGGAGCTAGACTAAACCAAGTTGTGCTGTAAGTACCAAATATGCCCTGGAGTTCAGAGACTTCATGAGAAAAAAAAAAAAAAAGGTAAAATATCTCATGAATAATATTTTATATTGTTTACTTGTTGAAAGTTTTAAGATATAGTGGATTAAGTAAAAATATTATGAAACTTGATTTCACTGAGTTCCTTTTACTTATTGAAATATGGTTACTAGAAAATTTTAAATTGCTTATGTAGTTTGTTGTGTATTTCTTTTGGACAGTTGATGTAGATCTCTGCATAGGGAGCTGGAAAAATTTGGTTTGGGGAAACACTTATGGTCCTTACTGGCTGAAATATCTTGAGCAAAATCTCAGTTTAATTGGGCAGTGTGTTTTCATTTAACAAATGTGGATAATAATATATGCCCTGCAGGGCTTGATGTTAGAACAAGAGGCAAAATGCATGAGGTGTTCTCCAAGAATCTGAAACATAGTGGGCACTTGGGAAAGTGTAACAGGATTATATTAGTGAATTTTAGAGAATCTCAAAATCTCTAATATTTTAATAGCCTGTATGAAACTTTAAATGCTGTGTTTAAGGCTTATTGGACTTCAAAAATTATACTTTTTCCACTTCTCATATAGTTTCCATGGAAAAAATGACTAATAGTACTTTCAGCATCATGAGACTCATGAGGAAGGGGAAAGATGAGGATATTAACATTTCAAATAAGCAAATAATTATGCAATGTGGGTCCTCAAAACTGAAAGATGACAATAAAGACAAATTTGGACTTTGCTTTGAGGTTGTATGAATTGTTGACAATGAACTTGTCATCACTGTTTATCATAGAAAATCTGTCCATAGATAATCACTATTTAACATTTTTCCATATCATTATTTATTTAATTACATGCAAAATCATCCAAATGGTAGTTCTTACCAGTTACTAATGAAATGTATACCTATATGTTACACACCAATTCAAAGTCCACTTAGGCAGAACTACACAAAAATCTTGCTTGTAAGAGCCAGTTGGAGCTATTACTATTCCTGTGGTGGTGGTCTGAAGTTCAAGATTCACTGTTTGTTTTTAAGTTCCTTTTTTTTTAGAGAGAGAGAGTGCATGTGAGCAGGGGGGAGGGGCAGATGGAGCAAGGGAGAGAGAATCTTAAACAGGCTCCATGTTCAGTGCAGAGCCTGGAAGCAGGGCTCAATCTCCACCACCGTGAGATCATGACCTAAGCTGAAATCAAGAGTCAGATGCTTAACTGACTGAGCCACCCAGATGCCACTAGATTCCTTTTTTTTGAGGATGACTATGTGTACATTTTGGCATACATCTTTACCATAAATAAACTATAAAATTTACACCAGGGGTTCTGATACTAATCCACAATTTCTTCTCCTCAAGAAGTCTGTGATAAGGTTAAATCAGTGTAGCTGAGAAAACACTTCTGATCTTTCCTACGCTTTCTTCTGTAGTCCCGCGTTATTCTTTTTCTGTGGAAAATTCTTACTTAGGATTCTATTAACTGCAGGCAATCTGTACATTCAAACCGCAATTATGAAGGACAAGCCCTCATCAGTTGTGGCTGCTACAAAACCCTTTGCTTCCCACCAATAAACTCAACCTAGTGCTATTAACCTGATTTTCCTATTATCCAAACGCACCATGTGGTTCTCCAAGATGCTTTCTCTAATTGAGGCACTCTTTATCTGCCTTCTTTCAGAGAGAAGCAAGTATGTGGTGCTGCTGTGATGATCAGAGAGATATTTTAAGCAACTTTTGGCATGGAAAGTTATTTCTGGATTCAAATCTGAACTGAAAGGGATCTGCCATTGCAAAAACGAGGCCCTGGTGACAGGTTCCTGTGCTACATCATAAAGGATCTCCTCTAAAGATGCTGGGCCACATTAACATCTAATTACTTTCTGCCCAACACTGTGAACGTTACCTTTGCAAACAGCTCTTCTCCTAGAGATGTTATAATGATGCTTTGTATCCAAATTCTTCTCTGCTTCCTTTATTATATCTAGGCTTATTTTGAAAGGGTCGTCCTCTGCCCCTTGAACAATGCTCTATGTACAAAAGTACCAAATAAAGGAACAAATGTTGAAGGAACCAGCACCAGATCTGACATTTGGCCTGGGAAGCCGCAGTTTTGTTTTACTAAAAATGGATGGATAATATCCACATATATTGCCTGAAGGGAAGTTCAACCTCTAAGAAACTCTCATGACAGCACACACCTCAGCCGTTTTGACTGTATGTTCTCTCTGCCCTCAATGAAAAGCAGGGATGTTTCTCTGTGATTTGGCATGAATTTCCAAGACTAACACCACAGCGTGCCTGACTCCTGCCTGTGGATACAAGGTTCCATTGCAGAGCGCCAAGGGCTTAACAATAGTTAATCTCTTAAAAGAAGCAGGTGGTGCTGGCCACCACTACTTCCATTATTGTCTAAGTTCCCTTCGAGTCTCTGCTAATTGCTCACCTGTCAGATTTGGCAGAAGCCCAGAGTTTGACTGACTTTGTTTTTATTCTTCTATAATTCTTTTTAGTGTCCATCTTTTTACGTGTTTTTTTTTTTAAACGCCAGTGCCCAAAAAATGCTTGAATGTAGCTTCAATTTGAAAAACATATGTCTCGTGGCTTTTTTTTTTTTTACTAGAACAACCCCAATTCAGTGCCCATATCCTGTGTCTTTCATGTACACCTGGAAAGCTAGCCCAAGAGACAGGCCAGCACCAACCCTGATTCTACGTATATCCACCTTCTGATGTATTTTTATCTACATGAAAAGCCAAAAAAAATAATGACCATGCCATATAAAATCCCTGATTTGTGTTTTTTCATTTGTGTTGATAAAAGTATTATGATGAAAACAGGTACTCAATTTCCCATTTTAAGGAAATGTCTATTTGTGTGATTCTTTTAAAAAATGCGTATTCCAAAAATAGATGATATGAACTTGCTCCATCCAACATTCCCTGACTATCATAAAGAGTGGTAAAATTGGCATTTAGTCTTTCTGCTTCAGCTCTTGGTTATAAACCCTACCTAAATACCTACAATCACAATCTATAGCTTTCTTCCAGAGCTTATTATAAACAGGCAGCATAACATGGACTATAATTTTCCACAAGAGAAATGCACTGTAGGAGACACACCTAGTTTTCATTTAACTTCAAAAACATCAGGAAATTACCCAAGACCCTGCAGAAATTGATTCACTGCTTCATGGGTAAGTAGAAATTGAATGGATCATTTCATATGCGTGTATTTATTCCACTAATATCTAGAAACACTTTGGGACGACAGAACAAAGTAAAAGGAGAGAGATTTGACTGGAGAGTGTGGATTGTACTGTTGGCCACTCTCAATCTGATAGTAAACCAGGTCCTTAGGCTCTCTAAACAATAGAAATTGACAAGAGGCCAAATAGAAATTCCAGGCAAGGCTTTTATTGGGGCTTCTGTTGGAACACAAGGGAGATGGCACAAAGGAAAGAGTCCTTCAGGCTGGCTCCCTGGCACAGAAAGAGGTCAGGGAGAGCTTTAAAGAGGCCAAGGCTGGAAAAGGAGGACTTTTAAGCATGTAAGAGCATTTGCACATTTAAGGTCTTACTTCTTTCATTCATCATATGTCAATTAGCATGTTAAATCTCCACTCCTTGTCATGATTTTTAGTATTCTAGTAAAGGAGAAAGTCAGTGGGAGGATATTGCTGGAGTTCATCTCAGCTCAGACTTCACCAGTCTTCGAGTCTCTCCTTTTGGTAAGCTTCCTGCCTTTGCATTGCTGCAAGATAATACTACTCAAGGGGCATAGAGTTTCAGCTTTCAGGAAACACTGGATTTTGCAGTTCAGGTCCATGTCCCCGCTCTATCTTAGATCCATGTTAGAAAGCAGGGTCTTGAGGGGCGCCTGGGTGGCTCAGTTGGTTAAGCATGTGCCTTTGGCTCAAGCTATGATCCCAGGATCCTGGGATTGAGCCCCGTGTGGAGCCCCACATCTGGCTCCCTGCTCCTAGGGGAGTCTGCTTCTCTCTCTCTCAAATAAATAAATAAAGTCTTTAAAAAAAAAAAAAAGTAGTGTCTTGAGAAGGTAATATTGAATGATTATGTATATACTTCCTTACTTATATGGTTTGTGTATTTATTGTCAACCTGTTTCTCTTTGTTAATGATGTTTTTAAAGATGTTACAATGAAAAATTGCATGAAAAATGTACTGAGAATTCAATTTGGTGATAATCACTCTGAGACATTTTCTAGCTGGTGGTCAATATGGAGTACCTTGACTCCTATTTTTTTAGACTCAAAATTAGACACTGGTTCTCATTCTTGTGCAGAATTTTAAAAACTGCCTAACATCAAGTAGGTATCCAGTAAATGTTTCCAATATATGCTAAAAGCCACCCAAAGCAATTACCATTGGAAAGCTTTTCAAATTGTATGTAGCACAGATAAAATAAAGATGTATGTGCTAAGACCTGAATAAATAACAACAGATATTTCTTTAAGTTTAAACTCTATGTGTGGGTAAGTAAAAGAAATACATCAACAAACTAATTTTGTTTTTATTATAATGCTGTAGATAAATTCGCACTATCACTTCTTCCCTCCCTAGTCTCATTTTTCTTTCTCCCTATACTCGCTCATTTCACACTCCCTAGGAGTACATCATAGATTTTGTTTTTCCTTCTGTTTTTGCAATTTTACTGTATGTATAAATATATAATATAAACTGTGCATCACATACTATGAGTATGGACTTATATATAAATAATATAAACAAAGGAAACATTCTGCAACTTACTCCTTGTGCTCAATGTTTTTTTAAAATTTTTTATTGTTATGTTAATCAGCATACATTACATCATTAGTTTTTGATGTAGTGTTCCATGATTCATTGTTTGCGTATAAAACCCAGTGCTCCATGCAGAACGTGCCCTCTTTAATACCCATCACCAGGCTAACCCATCCTCCCACCCCCTCCCCTCTAGAACCCTCAGTTTGTTTTTCAGAGTCCATCATCTCTCATGGTTCATCTCCCCCTCCGATTTTTCCCCCTTCATTCTTCGCCTCCTGCTAATTTCTTCTTTTTTTTTTAATATATATTGTATTATTTGTTTCAGAGGTATGTTTTTGAAAACGTATCTACATCCATACATTTAGAGTCTACCCATTCATTTCTCTGCTATATCGTATTTCCTCAATTACCCACTCTCTTTCTGATAGAACATACAGATTGTTATTTTCTTCTATTACAAAACAATATTTCGGTGAACATACTTTCCTTTGCTGTTTTGAATACATTATACCAGAGATTTCTAGATTATATATCTAGTAAAGAATTGTAGGGTCATGTGGTATATACATTTCCTAGATATTGCCAAAAGATAATTGACCAAACTTACACTCCTACCAGCTGTATCCTTCATCTTTACCAAGTCTTTTTAAATTTTTATCAATATAGTGGTTCTAAAATAATATCTCATTATTGTCAGTGACTGTGTTTTTGACAGTGGTATTATTAATAGGTTAATTTTTTCTTTTCCTTTTTCTTTTATGTATTTTCTAAATTGTCTTTAATAAGCATATATTTATTATGAAATAATATGTAACTTATTTTTATATACCTGTATTTTTTCAATTCAATAAGTATGTATTTTAGCATTGTGTTAATTGTTATAGACACACACATAAAATAATATTTTTTAAGAAGAAATAGTTCTTGCCATCAAAGAGCTTACAGTCTAATCAGACAAACAGGTATATAAAAAATGACATTATTGTTTGGTAATCACAAAATGAAAATGTATGCCAATATAGAAGTTGCAGAGGATCAGGACTTATTAATACTAAGGGAGGCAATTCCAAAGAAGTCCTTCTGGAGATATAATGGAAAAGTTCATATTAACTTTTCTTTCAGGATACTGTAGGCTTCCACTTGGTTAGCAGAACTGGTTAAAATAGTAATATGCAAAAAGAAAAATGTGGAAAATGAATGAATATCAATTATTCATTACAAGAAACAGGGTTAGAATAAACTGGTATGGATGGGTTGGCTCAGAATGCTTCCTCCTTTAAAGCCTCACAAATACCCATAATATCAACATTTATGGCCAAGTTTCTGGGACCTTGATGTGGAAGCAGGATAAAGTGGGAAGAGGAAGCTGATCATGACAGCCTATTACAAGTTCCCCATGCTTGTGATCCAGAAGTCACAGTAAACACGATTGCATGCCCTCCTGGCAATGAGAGATGACAATTCCATGACACTATGGATGAACAAGTGCTTTCCGGGTCACCAAGCACTTTCAAGTTATTATTTCATTTATCATTCTGTATGCTCAATGAATGAGGGAAATGAGTCTCAGAAAGACTTGAGTGGTCCAAAAATTATGGAACTAATTTATAATTCAATTGAAATGAAAAGCACAGTACTTTGAACTCTAAATTCAACCTTCATAGAAGTCCTTTTCTTCTTCCCTCTTCTAGAACTAACCTCTGGATGCAGATATTTGCCCATTAGTTATCCAGATAGATAAATAGACACCAGCTCTCATGTACACACACACACACACACACACACACAACCACATAAGGGATTCTTGAGTATTCATTCTTCTATGTGAGCGTTTTGAGAGATATGAAGATTGCACATATTCAATAGTATACCTTTACACATACTGTTCGCTCCCTTAAATGCTGAATGTATTTTTTTCTACTCTTTGGGGATTATAGGTATATAACTAGAGTTTAGAATTGTAAATGCATTTAATAAAGTTGATGATTGACTAAAAACATTTCAGCCAGTATGGACTTATAGCCAAATTAATAAAGGTTATCCGGGAGGAAAAAAAATGTTGCTTTCCTTTCTCCTTGTAACAAAAAGTGATTTAATGATGCAATCTGACAAGGAGATTTATCTGTGCACCCATTCAACAAATATTTGTTGAGCACTCACTATGTACTGGTCAGGGTTAAGTATTTTAACTAAATTAATCTCATGCTAATTATAATAACAGGTCTATGATATTGATATTATTAATTCTATTTTAAGATAATGAAATTGGAGGTAATATTAAGTAATTTAATCAAGATTACACATCTTTTAAGGGGTACAACTAACCCCAAAGCTTATTTCTAATCCACTATGCTCTACTGCAAACGTGTTTTGTTATATTTTAACAATTATTTCTTAGGCCTCTGAGCTTGAAAAGCAGTAATTCTCTAGAGAATAACAAAGATGTTCAAATACCTATATTTCCAAAGCACACAATTCTAAATGATCTCATTAATGAATAATTACTAATATTTTAAGTGGTTACTTTAAAAACATAATGCTAGAGACATTCACATATATTTGAATGAAGAAATGACTTTGTATGCACCATGATGTTTTTGTCAAATGATTGCATCGTTTTATATTTTTCAAAAAGTCAAAGCAGTTGTGATTTCATACGAGAACTATAGCAATACTGACATCAGAATGCGGTGTAACTATTACTTTGTGTCTATTTCCATGAAATCAGTCCAACTTACATATGATGAAATGGAAATATGTTGTACAGCTTTGTAGATATACCTCCTGTAATGGTATCTATTTGATGCCTTTGTTCATTTGAAATGTTCTACATCTGCAGCTTACAATTTTCACATTGAAAAAAAAAAAAAAATAAAGCTACTGGTTATTGTAAAAGGTCACCTTTCTAATTGGTGTAATAAAGCCCAGCTGGTGAGCCAATCTCTAGAATAACTTGGGGCTAGCACAACCGTGGCTGCAGAGTGAAGAACGTACTTGGTAAGAAGGAAGCGATTTTAAGCATATGTCCTTTATTTCACACATTGGTGACTACTGTCGCCACTATCTAATTTTATTTAAGGTAAAGCATTTTTGAATGTTCAAGTGACTTATACTGCAACCTGTGTCCTCATGCTAATCATAAAAGGATAGACTTATCATGATGAATATAGAAAGGGAAGTAATTGATTCTTTGGGCTGAATTTTCCTCTCCGTTAATAGATTTCTCCTTCAGCAGCAAGGCACAGTAATAAGGGAGCATACAAGATAACTTAAGTATAGCTAGCCTTGGCATTGCCAGTCACTAAACGCTTATCTAGCATTTCCAGCACTCTGCCTGAATACTCCTCCTTCTCTGTGCTGAGAATAATAAAATCTTGAAGTTCCACAAGTGTTAACTTCATCTTGTAGCAAAAGATAATAAACATGAATTTGCCACAATGCATAATTCCCTATTTTGCTTCTTGACAGTTAAGAAAAATTTTAGAAGGATATCTGTTCTGAGATAGATGTGTTGCCTGCGTTTAAATTGTGATAATACTTAACAATTATAAATATAATTCAGTATCTGTATCCAATACTATCCAGGACTTTTACTGCTGTATTTTTTTTTTTTTTAATGCCTCAAGGAATCCTTGTGATTTTATCAGCCCCAGAAATATATTGCCGAAGTATTCGGACAATTTCAAAACTGCGCTAAAATGACATTACATTCATCTTATGCAAAAATTTGTTTTTTGTTTGTTTGTTTTTAAAGCTTTTTTACTACTCCAGTGATATAGCGAAAATGAGTATGTATATAAAAACACTGAAAGTCTAAAAAAACTGCAAATAAATATAAACTCAAATGGTGTGGCGAGAGCAGTCCTTCAGACACAATGTCTCTCATTCATTATATATTGGCTATCTTGTATTTGTGGCCTTTTTGGTGTTCCCAGACATAACTCGCTATAACATGTATTCCCGCACACAACTACCACACAATCCTTGGACACCAGTAGGGTTCTGGGAATTGCACCCAATTCTGACTCTCTCTAACCAGAGATAGCAAGAGATTCCACAGGTTAAAAGTTCAGTCTTACAACACTACCTGCCCCTCCCCCCCTGCAGAGGGCAGTCCACAGCCCCAGGTTGTTGCCTGGGCTCCTGACTGACTGGCTACAAATTGGAGGTTCCAGTGACCTCCTTGTTAGGTTCAATTAACTTGCTAGGGCAACTCAGAGAACTCAGGGAAACACTTCATTTATATTTACCAGTTTATTAAAGGGTATGATAAAGAATACAAACCAAGAACCAGATGAAGAGACATATAGGGCAAAGTCCCAATAAAAGAGCTTCTATCTTTTTGGATCTTGAGGCCCAGCTGGGTGGCACATGGAAAAGTCTGATTTTCCAAGTGTGGAAGCTCTCCAAAAGCAAAATAAATAAATAAATAATAAATAAGTAAAAAAACAAAAAACAAGCAAAAAGGACAAAAAGATGTCCTCTTAAGTTTTTATGGAGGCTTCATTACATAGTCATGACTGACAAAGTGATTGGCCAATGGCTGATTGAACTTCTAGCCACTCTCCCCTCCCTAGAGGTTGGGGTGCAACTCAAAGTTGCAACCCTTTAATCACTGGGTTGGTCCACTTAGCAAGTAGCCCCCACCCTTGGGTGCGGTATGAAAGTCACCTTCATTAATAACAAGACACCTATTTCATCTTTATGGCTCTGAAATGTTTTTAGGAACTGTGGATAAAAAAGAAATATACCTGAGAAATATATTTTGGTTATCTGAATGACTAAATATATTTCTTATAAATCATTATTGTACTGGCCATTTATACATGCTGCATCATCTCCCAAATAATCAATTTGAATATAAGTCTAGCTCATTGTATATTGGCATAAAAAGTAGACACCAAAAGATTAATTTCCTAGTCATTTCATTCTCTTGACTATTTCAGTTGCAATTATTCTTTACTCTTCTACCTCTTAATCACAATTATTAAGGACTATTTCATTTACTAAACAAGCGGTATCTCTATTCCAATTCATCTTTCACATCGACGGTATTTTTAACATAAAGGAATGTTGACACAAAGAAGAGTACATAGGCTATTTTTCACAATATCTGTTTTAACAGAGCATATCAGGCAATTTAGACACATAGTGAGGAGAGAGAGAATTTTAATAAATTTTATTTTTGCGGGCGCCTGGGTGGCTCAGTTGGTTAAGCGGCTGCCTTCAGCTCAGGTCATGATCCTGGAGTCCCGGGATCGAGTCCCACATCGGGCTCCCTGCTCAGCGGGGGGTCTGCTTCTCCCTCTGACCCTCTTCCCTCTCGTGCTCTCTCTCATTCTCTCTCTCAAATAAATAAATAAAATCTTTAAAAAAATTTATTTTTGCTTTTGTCTGGATATTAAAATTTTAGTGATTTCTTTACATTCATCTTGTATTTTAAAACAATTTTTATAATTAACATGTAACTTAAAAAAATAATAATTCCTCTTAAAATTTTATTCTGACATTTCTCTGATACATCAAGACCCTACAGGGATAGCTTCTGAATGTTGCAACAGTAGCAGTGGGAAATTTCAAATAGTAATTTTCTTCATGGAAGAGCTCATAAAACTTCTTACTCTTCAGTTAAATGCAAAGAGAAAGTACATTTAAGCATAGGTGATGGGGATTAAGGAGTGCACTTGTCGTGATGAGCACTGGGTGATGTATGGAATTGTTGAATCACTATATTGTACACCTGAAACTAACATAACACTGTATATTTACTAACTGGAATTTGAATAAAAACTTAAAAAAAAAAAGAATTGTAGCGTATACTTGGGTGAATGACAAACAGAGAGCACTATTCCAGATGAAACTGGAATATATTCCAGCTATTGTAGCCATTTACAGACATAATATTTTATGAATCTGTAAGTAACACCTAACGTTAAGTTTTAAGACTTACACTACAATGAATATCTATGTAAGAGCGATTGGAAATCCATCTGTAAAAGATTCTGGGATACTGTAAAAACAGATTTATATTCTGTATTTCTTGGAAAGCAGGGTAAGTTCAGGCAAGAACATGCAGGAGGCTGCTGATCTTCCCTCAACCCAATTTTCCTTTATACTCAGTCATTCACACTGCCTCCCATATATTCATAGACTTTTCCATTGAATGACAAAAATCTTCATTTTATATATCACATCCAAGTATGCATTCATAATGTGGCCAAAGAAGACAGTATTGTGATATATTGTAGAACTATGAATTTAAAAGTCATGGTGTCTTTACAAATATTTTCACAATGTTAGGCTGTAGGATGATAAATACCATTTCTTCACCACAAGTAACTTACGTAATAGTCTGGTGAATTCTCCCAAGAAGAAAATTAATGGCAGAGAATTCACTAACATATGTCCCAGATTGCACATTACAGAAAGAACATTCTATGAAGTGGAGAGAGCCATGCTCCTCTTCATTCCCATGAGCTGCCTTCCTAAGTTATCTCTTGCCTACCCCTTCCTTCGGCCTATATAAGACCCAGGGAAAGGTCATCTACTTTCAAAAAAACGTGATATATATCATTATCTCTCAGTAACATTTCTCTAAATAATATTTCTGTGCTCTTTCAATTTTTCAAAAGGTGAAAAAACATAGCCAAAAGTATGCTTTGTTTTATCTGAAAATTTCACACTTTTAAATTTCATGCTAATAACAGTAGTAGAAATAGCAAAGGGCTTAGAAATGGTAGAGCAATTCTAACTCTAGTTCTGAAAACTTCCATTCCCATGATTATGCAGTTCCAAATCAGTATTACAGTTAAAATGCTATTGCATTTTTCATGAATATAATCATTTATGGAAATTAGAAGAATCTAAATCAACAGATCTTATGACATGTCCAGATAAATGAAATGTTCTGTAATATATCCTAAGAGTAGCTACACTATAACTTATAAAACAATGACCAAATGTGTAAGGGAAAGAGCATAAAGGAAGAAGAGGAGGAAGAAGAGGGAGTGTACTGGCTTAATCTTTTCGTAACAATTGCCAGAAGCATGAACTCGTTGGCACATGAGAAATCTCCTCCCTAATTGCTACATTTATGCTCAGGAATTATGACAGTCGGAATCTGATAGTTTCATTGACTTTACAAATAGGCCTGACAATAATATATACTTAATCAATTTGATGATTAAAGTTGGGCAGTGTAGAGTAACAGAAAGATCACTGACTTCGGTCGGAGAGCCCTGCATTCAAAACCCAGCTCTCTGTTTACTTTAGATCATTAAATTTTCTGAATCTCAATCTCACCCTCCATAAAATATGAATAATAAGGATTTCTCTGTTGTCTGTTTTAAAATAATATTTGTGGAATGCTTATCCCTATGCTTAGTACAAAGAAAGCAAGAATCCAATACTACCATTGCTGTTGTCTGGTTACTATGCACTTGACTCTCATTATTCATGGTAGTTACGCTCTATAAAGTCACTGTAAGCATTGCATTAGTAAGTACTGATTATTGCTCCAGGGAGCAATATGGGGATAGATTTCTGTGAGCTCCAGTCATACTTTTGTCAACGAAAATGCCATTTGCATTATATAGGTTCATTTGCCAGCATCCTTATAAAATAAGCCTGTCTCATCGATGTTGAAAAAATTCTCTTTCACATATACCTTTTCCTATATGACACTTAGCAGGGATAGTCTACCTTCACTTTTAAGGGATTCCATATTTGCAAATTTTCCTACTAAAATTTATTCATAACTCCCAAATCAATAATCTCAGGATATTTGTGATCATTTGAGGACATATCGAGTGGTAAAACTTGAGTTACCCAATGTGCATGTTCTCAGCCGAGGTGGAACGAGGTAACACTCTGCCTTCTTGTTTCAGCTCTTAAACTGTAAATAAATGTCCTTTTTGCTATATATTTAGTGGGGTTTTTTGCATTTTTATGCTTTTTGTTAGTGATTTTGCTATTTACAATGGCCCCTAAGCATAGTGCTGAAGTACTCTCCAGTGACAAGACAATGTGCCCTATGGAGAAAATGCTTGTGTTAGAGTTTCCTTTTGATTGCCTGAGTCTGGCTGCTCTAGGTGTGTACTTCATATGCTTCTCTCAGAAACCTGGGAGAACTCATACAGCTTCATTCTGGTCCTGGAAATTTATAAGAAATGTGGAGAATTTGAATTCATTCAGAGCTGCCAACAACACCTGAGGTAAATGCTATTTCCTCCATTTGGCAACCGAAGAAAAATAAGAATTTGAACTGATATTCATCTCACTTTCTGTAAAAATTATTTTCCATCTATGAAGTGAAAAAAATACATAAATGACTGTGTTTCATGAAGTTTGCCTGCAACCAGCCAAGACTTCAAATATTTGATGTTTCAGCTTATAAGAGACTGTGGTAACCACCTCATTCAACTTCCTGTCCCAAACAAGATTTTGTTTCTATATCTTCATGATAATTCTCTTTGTTACTTGAACATCGGTATTTAGGAAATATTCTTTCTTTAAAAGGAAGCCCATTCCATTTTTAAATTCCTTACATGTTTATAAAGTTTAAGAGTTAGCTGAAACATTTTAATGCCAACTATTGATCTCAACTTAATTTTTACAGAGAAAATACAACCTGGTTCTTTTTTTACCTTTCATATGGTAGAAGCTTCCAAATGCTTTCCTACTTTATTCTCATACTGTACCAATTACTAAAAATAAATATGGAACAGAATTTAATGACTTTGATAAATTTAACAAATATAGTTGTGGAAAATCTTAATTATTGTAACTACCACTGGGTCTATATTATATATTAGGTTTCAGTAATGAGTTATCTTGCTAGTGGAAACAATTTCAACATGATTATTTTCATTTTTCATATAAAAATCAACCTATAATACAAGATTAATGCATGAATTAAAATTTGAATCTACAAAGGATCGTAAAAATAGTTGACCACATAATAACTTGAAAACAAGTAAAAGAAAGGAAGGAAGGGAAAGGAAAAGAAAAAAAAAACGAAGGCAGAAAGGGAAGAGGGAGGGAAGGAAGAAGGGAATGTGAGGGAGGGAGAAAGGGAAGGAGGAAGGGAGGTACCAAAAAGGTATATTTCAGGGTGCCTGGGTGGCTCAGTCGGTTAAGTGTCTGCCTTCAGCTCAGGTCATGACCTCAGGGTCCTGGGATCAAGTCTGACATCAGGCTCCCTGCTCAGCTTCTCTTCTCCCTCTGCCTGCCACCCCCCCTGCTTGTTCTCTCTCTCTCTCTCTGTCAAATAAATAAATAAAATCTTTAAAAAAAGGTATATTTCAAAGTAAGAAAATTATGCAACATATTTTATAAGGGTTCATAGTCATAAGATATAAAGACTTTAATACATAAGTACTTCTTCCATGCCAATAAAAAGATAGAAAAATGGTCAAAGGATACATGGTGAACAGCCTCTATGATGGCTCCCAATGATCCCATCTTCTGTTATTCATGCCTTTGTGCAATCATCTCCCCTTGAGTATAGACTATGCGTAATGATGCCCTCCTAATAAATAAAATATAGCAAAAGTGATGGATGTCGCTTCCAAGATAGATTAGAAAGACAGTGGCTTCCACCTGGGGCATTTTCACCTTCTAACTCACTCTTGAGGGAGCCAGCTACCACATTATGAGGCAACTGTGGGGATGCATGCCTGGGAAGGAGCTGAGGCTGAGTAACAGCCGCACAAGTGAGCTGGGGAGCAAATCTTGCTAAATCTTCAGATTACGCTTCATGAAAACTTGACCTCAATCTCATGAGACCCCTTGAACTGAAGCACCCATATAAACTGTACCTAGAATGTCAATCCATAGCAACTCTAAGATAATAAAACTTTGTTTTTTAAATGCTAAATTTGGGACTAATTGATTACACAGCAGTAGATAACTAATATAGGATATAAAGAGGTGATTTACCAAAATATATATATATATATATAACTCATCAACAATCTATGAGCACACGTTCAACATCATTAGGAATTTAATAAAAACAAATGAAACCATCAATAACCAGGTTTATACCTCAAGCTGAAGAGGTAAAAGAATTGAAAAATTTTTATTTAATGGGTTCCTAAAAAAAAATAGTGAACATTTATGTTTATGTGTATGTTTCTGTGTGTGTGTTCTAACGAGGTAAGAATGGAAAATCCTTTTTTACTCAATTTCTAAAAGGAAGAAGACCATGTGCACATGTGTATGTGGGTGTTTACTTGTGTTGGGGATTGAGTATGTTGTAATAGCAATGTACTCTGTCTCGTAAAAAATAACATAACTATTTCAAGATTTACTCACTATACCATATGTTACTTTGGGTTCTATCTTTTCTCTGTGGTAGCCTGGAATGAAAAGTCCTGGGTTCATGCTTCACTCTTCAGCTTTACAAACTTGTGTACAAGAATTTTTCTGAGCCTTAGTTCCTTTTCATGTGACGTTAGCACAGTACCCACAATTTTCTGCACATGGTCATAAAAATGATTAACATAATGTATGTGAAAATATACTCTAAAGTGGAAAATTATATGTACATAAAAGATGTTATTATCTTGTAAATTTTCAACCTCCAGATTACTGGTAGCTCTAGGAAAAAAACACAATCAGTGAAGGTAAGCAATCTGGTTTTATTCTCCATTGAGTTCTAACATTAGTCAGTTAGTGTTCTTGAGTGATTCTCATTTTGAGTGAGCAAAGAATCCTACAATTCATTAAAACTTAAAAGCACATGCCCACAGAATCTTTTTTTTTTTTAAGATTTTATTTATTTGTTTGACAGAGAGAGAGAGCACAAGTAGGCAGAGAGGCAGGCAGAGGGAGAGGGAGAAACAGACTCTCCACTGAGCAGGGAGCCCGACACGGGGCTCGATCCCGGGACCCTGGGATCATGACCTGAGCCAAAGGCAGCCACTTAACCGAATGAGCCACCCAGGCGCCCCTCATGCCCACAGAATCTTATTCCCACACAATAAACCTCATCTTTTATGAGTGGTCCCAGAGACAAATATACTTATTTCAGTAAGTTACAAATTTAAAGGAGAGTCACATATAGCTGCATATTTTATCTTCACCACAATCCTGATAAAGACAAAGATCACTGTTTTTATTTGGCAAGTGAAGTAGTAAGGAGATTAAGGGGGTTACGCCATGTCAGATTCCCATAAAATAGTTAGAACTCAAAAATTATGAATTCTAGGGTAGTGTTCTTTGCTGTGTTTTTCATAATAGTGCTTGTAATTATGAATAATAGGAAGCAACTCTATGTCCAAGAATAAGGGATTGAGTAAATAAGTTATAGTACATAGTAAGATAAAATAGTGTATCGCCATCCAAAATGATAATAAAGAATGACTCAGCTAATTGCTGGTTAGGTACACTCATGAGCATTTTATGATAATTGTGAATATCCCTCTAGGAAACTACCTGCAGATCAAAAGCAATATGAAAACTAGAAAAGGCTACTGTAACATTTTCATTTTATTTTTTTCCATTTTTTTATTCCCATAACTTTAATATTTACACCCGTAAGTTTCCAAATTAGATGTTTTCCCAAAAATGCCTATTCTTGGCTGACTTTAAATTTTATGTAAACCATCTATCTCTTCCACCTGTGCTTTGGCATTTAGAGAAAAAATGCTTTGCACAAGAATCCTTGCAGGAAACATTTCTCCAAGACAGCACAGTTCCCAGCAAAATGATCTGAAATTAGTCTTCTGAGAAAATGTAGATGAAAGGATAATGTGAGAGGAGAAATGTTCTTTTTGTGGTTAATCAAGTTGTTTCAATAGCTGAAATCAAGGCAGATTTCATTGAAGAAATCTAAAATCTTGTTCTTAAACACCTATTATTTGATTCTAACACAGATTGTTCTTAATGGGTCCATATTTTCCCGAGAAAGGTGATTCTATTCACAGCTAGATACATTTCCGAATATGTCTAATTAGGAGTTAACTCCTGTTGTTGGCACCTTTGTCATCCCTTTCCACACTAAGCGGGCATGGCCCCACCCAAAAATTCACCATTGACAGTATAAATAGCTGTTCACATTAATATAGGGTTGACTGCTACAATAGATCTCTAGATCAAAATAATGTGGGGATTTGGGTGTGTGGGGAGGGGTTCTTTCTGTACTCTATATTTAAGACATTCATTTCATTACATCTCAGTGGCTTTTAAAACATCTTGGCGGTCACCTGGGTGACTCAGTTGGTTAAAGCGACTGCCTTCGGCTCAGGTCACGATCCTGGAGTCCCGGGATCGAGTCCCGCATCCGGCTCCCTGCTCAGTGGGGAGTTTGCTTCTCCCTCTGACCCTCCCCCCTCTCATGTGTTCTCTCTCTCTCTCTCTCTCTCTCTCTCATTTTCCCTCTCTCAAATAAATAAATAAAATCTTTAAAAAAATAAAAAATAAATAAATAAAACATCTTGGGATGGTGATAAGCATGAGAAGGAGGAAGCAAGAGTAGACAGCTTCACATGTCCTTGAGATAGATATTACTTGATTTTGCAGCTCACACAATAACTGATAGCAGAGAACACTCTAGTTTTTGAATTAAAATAAGGAAAATGAAGCAAGTCCTTTTAAAAACTAAATATAAACCGTTCACCCAATTAAGAAAGTGCATTCACTTGCAGTTCCCAATGTGGTAAGGGACAGATAATTGCAGCTGTCTATGTCAACTTTGTAAAGAGCTTTCTAAAATCATTAAGCATTCAGAAATTTTATTCAGCCTGCAAAAATTCCCTTAACTGCACTCACACTTATTAAAACCACTCCCTGACCATTTTCACCCACTCTTAGAGCCCTCCATATCATTAAGTTAAGGCCTGGCAACCATTTTCCTGCAACAGATAATGATATTTTTCTCACCAACATAAATTTTCATGAAAATCAAAATGCAGGACACTAGAAATCTGTCTCAGAGAATGTTAAATTTCCCTCAGGACTGTATCAAGATGGTATTAAAATAGCCATCTTTTTAATATTTTCCCTTTTGTCCTACATATGCCATGTAACTGATTTTATACAGATTTTCACGGAAATGATCATTTGCTGTGGTGTCACCTAGATAGAGCGCGCATTTAATATCGATTTCCATTTTACTTCTGTCTTACCTTGTCCGTGCCTGAGTCTAAAGTTTCTTTTTTATGGCCAGGCCACACAGAGAACATACTAGGAAGAAGTCATAAATAACTGAAGAAACAAATAGCTTCCTGCACTGCCTGATGGAACTCTTCCAATCCACCCCGACATCCCCTGCCTACTAGAGAGTTCCTGTGTGGTTCCCTTTGCCAGTAGGGGTCGGCAGCTCTTTATTTTGTACTTGTTATGTTGCGGGGGGCAGGGGGAGAGGGGCTTCCCATCATGGGAGTTTCATGTATTTTCTCCCTCTGGCAATACTCCTATATCCAAGCTAACAAACATCTCTTGTTAAAATCAAAAGCTGCAGACTTCAATTCGATGCCAGTTGTTATTCTGAAAGACCTTTCCCTTCTAATACTGGTATCCTCATTTGTATTTCCCACATCAATTTGGTCATTCAACTGAGCCAGAAAACACTGGAACTCCTCTTACTGCAAATTATAAACTTTAAAAACAACCAGGACACATCCCAGTGGCCTCAAAACTGCCCCGGGTTCAGCTGCCACTGTGTACAATTTTATTGTCCAACATCCATTGCCAAGCAGACTCCTGCGGGGCCTTGCCTGGGTCCTCTGGGCATCCGTGTGAGCAGTGACATTCAAAATTTACACTCCGTCCTGCTCAGCATTGGCCATTACTGGAAACTCTGTTTTCAAACCAGACAAGGCAGTACACTAGAATAATGAGACATTTTCTCCTACTTCTGAACTGGAAATGAAATCTGGAAGGCACATTTTTCTCATTTTCCAGCGAGATTTTTAAAGCAGGCCATTTCTAAGACTCCTTAGTAATTCATTTAATCAGAGGCAAAACCCCAACAACAGAGTCAAACTTCCAGCAGGTGCTACCCAGAAATGGGGTCGCAGAGCCTTCCAGCGCATGGGCGTGTGTAATCTCTGAAATGATGATGGGGACAGTGCTCGGAGTGGTGGTGGGGACTGAAGTGCGTCTTGATCTTGTTTTCTGGAGACAGTGGTTAGGTAAAGAGAGCAGCTCTGTTTAACATATGGTCAAGTTTCCCCCATCGAGGCCTGCCAGAAGGAAAGGACTCCTTCTACTGCTTTCTCTCTGTGAGACAGTCTACCTCAACGAGAAAGGTTTCATTAGTCACTTTCCATGGTAGTGGTGCAGCATCTTACAACATAACTTGTAGACTTCATACCCTACAGAAAGCTCAGGCTGAGCCAGATGCGCATGAAAAGTGGCTGGTGTGTTTTAAAGATGAGAAGCCAAAAGTCTTCTGATATCCTTGTGGGAAAATCCCATTGCCTAAATTCCCTTTGAAATGCAGTTCAATTTGACAGATCCATAGTTACACTGCAGCATAGTGAAGAGTCCAAAGATTAAAAAAAAAAAAAAAAAATTCTCACCTCCACTCCCCAAAATGCAAACCTTCATTTTGAAGAGTACCTGTTGTTTGCCCGGACATCAGCAAAAATTCATTTCTCAGCCTGATTTTATCCTCACTGGAGTCCATTGCAATTGTTATAGAAGAATGGTGGTGTTCACCACCACTCCTGGGGCCAAGAAGAGCTCAGAAATTGCTCTTTAAAGTGTGCTGAGGGCCAGTTTCAGTCATTTGGGCTCTGGACCAAGTACAGATTTGCAGGGGAACCTAACCTGCTCCCACACGACTAGAAACCACCCAAGCGATGTCTCCAACCTGCGGGGTAGATGTCACATGGCAAGGTCATCAGCGGTCTTGTTCCTTAGAGACCAGCTGTTGAGTGGGCTATTTCTGGTAGCAGCCCGGAACAGGGGGCAGGCAGTGCCAGAGATGATTAAAGAAAGGAAGTGCCAAGTGAAGCCACACACAACAGCTGGAAAACGTGCGAAAGTCCTTTAGACCTGGTACACAAGTGTTTTGATAAGTGCTTTAATAAAAGCTCATGGCCAAGCCTGGAACCCTAAAAGGAATGGAGGAATAAAAGACCAGGGGAACTGTGCAACCAACCTCCCTTTCAAGAATTATGTCAGAGAAGCCCATGAAGAAGTAGAAGATGTTAGAAGAGAAAGGTTTTTTGGTTTTGTTGGTTTTGTTGGTTTGTTTGTTTTTCCTGTTTCAAGTCCTCTTACAGCTTTAAATTTAATGTTCTCACGTTGCTTTGGAGAACCGAACTGTCTCACATCAGCCAAGGGAAGGCGGTTGCATTTACTGTAGGAGCAGCAGATATCGCAGAACCCCAGACGAGGAAGCTGATGAAGGGTCCCAGGGCACACATGCACACACAATGGAATGAGGACTGCATCAGGGCCTCAGCCAGAGAGGGCACAAGCTGACAGTGAAGTCAGAATACGAATGCATCTCTGTCTCTCAGCTTGTGAATGGGATCCCTGCAGGAACAAGAGGGAAGGGAAAAAGAAGTATCTTAAAATACTTTAACAGAGCTTTGGCTCACTTTTAAATTAATAATTTATTCATTTAATTTTACTTCTTGCTAAAAAAAATGTTCTCAACACTTTCTAAGGATGAGATGCTTTTTCAGCTTTTTGTTGCCACCTGACTGTGCCTTCAGTCTCACTTTAATGGGCTGGCAGACCATACTGATTGTCAACTCAGAACACCAACGGTAGCCAAAGGTAAACACCTCAGGACACCTGATGTTCACAGTGGGGTTGGATGTAATCTGGTCTTCCAACCCGTGAGGTGCAAACATTTGAAGTCTGTAAGGAAAATCTCCTTCTGGTTGAATGGTTTAACATCCTGTCACAGGAATCTTAAGCGCCGTTTCTATGTCTGGAAGCTTCTCCCTGCTCTGCACTCTCCCTCACAAATCTAATACTTCTTCAGTAGAAAGTGTTATGTGAAACCTTATCCAACTTATCAGACCTCATTGGCTGACAGTCAATTTGGAGTCCACAGTACTTGGTAGCTGAGGTATGACTAAGGCCTCTGCAGTTTTGATTTCTAGATCAAGTGACTGACCCTGCTTGGCAGCAGTTTGCAGAGCTGCCTGAGCCAGGCAGAAGAGAAGGAACGGAAATCTTCTCAACCAGAAAAGATTACCTTCGTGTGACTAGTCAAGGGAAGGGAAACTAAGGATGGGATCTGAGATTCAGGTGACATCCTCAGAAGACACGGCACCATGCTCAGAGTACAAATGCTGGAGGTAGCTCTGTCTTTTTGTTTGTTTGTTTGTTTGTTTTGTAATAAGCCAGGGTATGGTCAATTCACGTGCTGAGAGTGTCTTTTAGTCACATTTCAGAAGTCCTCTTTGGTAAATTTTGTTCATAAACACAACATTTGGGACTTTCAGATATAGAAATATCACCTACTTGGGGCACCTGGGTGGCTCAGTCCGTTAGGCGTCTGTCTTCAGCTCAGGTCACATCTCAGCGTCCTCGGATCGAGCCCCGCATCAGGCTCCCTGCTCAGCGGGGAGTCTGCTTCTCCCTCGCCCTCTCCCTCTGCACTTCTCTCTGCTCATGCGCTCGCACTCTCTCACTCGCTCTCTCTCATAAATAAATAAAATCTTAAAGAAAAAGAAAAAAATATCACCTACTATAGAGTCTGAATTCTAGAAACGTGTTGCTTCATTTTCTTTTTTGTGTGTACCCATTTTTCATCAAAAAGGACAACAAGAAAAAAAAAAAAAGGACAGCAAGTACCCTGAGCTAACAATTACAGGGACAACTTTTTTCATCACTTTTGATAACAAGCAATTTTCAATTCCTGGAAACTAAGGAACACTACAAAGTAGCAATAAACAGAAGGACACATAGAGAGGCATCAGGCAATATGTGTCTTTTCCTTTATTATGTTCCTTTTCCTGTAATAGTGGAGGCAGCACAGGTAGATGTGCAGGGCATAATCTAGCTCGTCTCCAGGAGAAAGAGTGATTTATGGGAATGGAAAATCTAGTTTCACCTTACTCTCCAGTGTGTAGAGGACTCGTTAAATACAGCTTATCTCCAGTGTTGCAGTATTCCACCTACTCATGGGACGAAGGATCAGAACTCCGGGACATTTTGCGATGTGCATCTAAGCAGAGATATCACCCCCCTCAACTCACTACAGTTGAAAGTTCCAAGGGTGCCAGCCCATCGACACAAGTGTTACGTGCCATATCTCCTCAGAGTGAAACTGAGCCGCCTGCAGTTTAAGTTTGGGCATGCAAAACCCTCTTTGTGTTTAAAGTTAGCCTTCACCTGAAATAGCCAAATTGTCTCCAAATTCTTGCTGATTAAAAAAAAAAAAATTCCTGGGGTGCCTGGGTGGCTCAGTCAGTTAAGCATCTGACTCTTGATTTGGGTTCAGGTCAGGATCTCAGGGTCCTGGGATCCAGCCCCACTTCAGGCTCTGCGCTCAGCAGGGATTCTGCTTGAGATTTTCTGTCTCCCTCTGCTCTTCCCCCCGCCCCCACTCACGTGCTCTCTCTTTCTCTCTCTCTCTCTCAAAAATAAATAGATACACCTTTTTTAAAAAAAATTGCAATAGAATTGGAAATGTTAATGGTGTCAATCTCTCAGTTTCAGAGAGGAGGAAAGAAAAGACAGGAAGAATGTCTTGAAAGACTTGAAGGCATGAAGAATCATAAAGTTCTAAGACTCTTAGAGCAAAAATATTGCTTACATATACTGATATATATTGCCCATAAAATTAGTCATGTGTTATTATACAAAATGCTGTGTTCTCTCCAAGAAGACTTATCAGTAAGTTTGATCAAGAACATTAAATATGAAAATAAGGGAAGAAAACATCTAACATTGTTGAAAAGTAATTAAAAATATATTTCACCATATGTTCCGCTGCCGTTAGTTCACTTCAGCAAAACAAATTCCTAAAGCATTTATTATGCCCCATCATTTTTTAAAGAGGCCTAATGTTCACATACGGCACTAAAGCCGTGCAGATAAAATGAATCAGCTCTGAAATGAATTGGAGGAAATTCATTTGTCTGAATTTAATAGATTATATGTAATGAGTTAATGTACATATCCTTTTCTTTTTTATGATGAAATTGCTGGAAAGGATCACCTCTTCACAGGGACCACTCCGACTATATTAGTGAAAGGTCGTTTGGAAGGCAGCACAATGTGTATTTACTCCTTTAATTATGTGCAATGTGGAAGTATCCCATTTCGTTAGAAATGGCAAATCAAACACATAGTTTTCATTTAAGACCCTGTATAGAACCTCTGAAGAGATGTTTATTTTAGGAATTTACCCAACATGATTTTGGAATTCATGGAGATTATCCAAAAGAAGCATTTTCTTTAGGCGACAATGAAGCTTCCACTGGCAGAAAGAACATCATGGGGGCGTCTGGGTGGCTCGGTCGGTTAAGCGTCTGCCTTGGGCTCAGGTCATGATCCCAGGGTCCTGGAATCGAGCCCCACATCAGGCTCCTGGCTCAGCAGGGAGCCTGCTTCTCCCTCTCCCTCTGCCTCTCTCCCTGCTCATGCTCTCTCTCTCTCTGTATTTCTGTGTCTCAAGTGAATAAATAAAATCTTTAAAAAAGATGTTCTTGGGGCGCCTGGGTGGCTCAGTTGGTTAAGCGACTGCCTTGGGCTCAGGTCATGATCCCAGGGTCCTGGGATCGAGCCCCGCATCGGGCTCCCTGCTCCGCGGGAAGCCTGCTTCTGCCTCTTCCTGTTGCTCCCCCTGCTTGTGCTCTCTCTCTCTCAAATAAATGAATAAAATCTTAAAAAAAAAGAAAGAACATCAGGTTTGCCAAGTGAAACAACAAAAGAAAATATGAAATGAGTAGCTGTTTCAAAAATATTAACATAATTCAAAACCTTCTGGATAGAAATAACACCGGCCCCATATCATAAGGACCAATACGTCATAATGAAAGGAGAGAGACTGTGCCCTACCCCTGGGTGGTGCTTCAGCTTTCATCCTACTGACCCCCTACTTGCCTTCTGGTCTTAAGATGGACTCCTGGGACTTTAAGTGCCAAAACAATGGAGTCCAGATTCCGATCCTGCGTGTATTCTGGCCATGTACTAAGCGGTCAGGTCAACAGACATGACACAGAAGGGAGAAAGTTTCTTGTAAAAATGTGGGTAGAGTAACCACTTATCTCAAGGAACACATCTAAATAAACAATTAGAAACGTAAAAATAATCATTAGTAAATTAGTAAAATCCTCATACACATTAATGCCATTTTGGACAGGAAATTCTGAAGTTTGCAATCAGTTTGATTTTATCCTTTATGGGCTCAAATTTTTTCTTATAAATTGAAGAAGTTAAAAAATATTATCTCTATCTTTTTTGTTAAGAGTTTGCATTCCTTATGTTGTGCCTTTTATTACCATGACTTACTTATTCCTTAACTAGAGGACTGTATCTCCCCCTACCCTCCACCCATTTTTCCCAACCCCCCTTCCTTCTAACAACCATCACTTTGTTCTCTGGATTTATAGGTCCGATTCTGCTTTTTGTTTATTCATTTTTTTTAAGATTCCATTTATGAGTGGAATCATAAGCCATTTGCCTTTCTCAGTCTGATTTATTTCACTTAGCATAATATCCTCTAGGTCCAGTCATGTCAATTCAAATAGCACAATCTCATCCCTTTTTATAACTGCATAATTTTCCTGTGTGTGTGTGTGTGTGTGTGTGTACCATATTCTCCTTATTCATTCATCTATTGATGGGCACTTAGGTTGCTTCCATAATTTGGCTATTGTAGACAATGCTGCAATAAACATAGGGGTGCATATATCTTTTCAAGTTAGTGTTTTTGTGTTCTTTGAGTAAATACCCAATAGTGGAATTATTGGATCATATGGTAATTCTATTTTTAATTTTTTTAGGAACCTCCATACTGTTTTTCCACAGTGGCTGTATCAATTTACATTCCCACCAGCAGTGCACAAGTGTTCCTTTTTCTCCACATTCTCACCAACACTAGTTGTTTCTTATCTTTTTGATTTCAGCCATTCTGACAGGTGTGAGGTGATACTGTGGTTTTGATTTGCATTTCCCTGATGATTAGTGCTATTAAGCATTTTTTCATGTGTCTGTTTGGCCATCTGTATGTCTTCTTTGGAAAAATATCTACTCCGGTCCTCTGCCCATTTTTTAATTGAAATGTTTGTTTTTTGATGTTGAGCTGTATAAGTTATTTATATGTTTTGAATATTAACCCCTTATCAGATATATCTTTGCAAATATCTTCCCTCATTCAGTAGGTTGTCTTTTTGTTTTATTGATGGTTTAAAGGAAAGGGCTTTTGAGAAATAAGTAAAAAGATGAAAAAATTGACATAAATTTGTCAGTCTTCTTTTACATTTAGAAAAAAGAAAGAAAACATAAGCATAAATGATGTTGTCCAAAATTACTAGTGTACAACCCAGAGAACCTGGACAAGGATTAACCCCAGAAGGGAGATGTGGGAGATAAGAATTGGATAAAAGAACTAAAGTCCAAAATAGAGTAATCATTATGAGTGTCTGTTTTGCATATTACTGTTAATAACAGTGCCTTTAATTTTGATATTCATGTTGATGAATTTCTAACAAAATAGCTAAGAAAAATCAGTCTGCTCAAATATTATTTTTTCACATTTCCCTATTATTTGCTGTCATAGACTAAATTATGTTCCCTCCAAAATTCAGGTATTGCAGTCCTAACCTGCAACATGACTGTATTTGGAAATAGAGCCTTTAAGGAGGCCATTAGGTTAAATGAAATCATAAAGGCAGGTCCTAATCTGATAAGAGTCATGCCCTTATAAGAAAAAGAGATATCAAAGCACTCTCTCTCTCCTACCACAAGTATGCACAGGAAAAAGGCCACGTGAGGATACAACAGAAAGTTGTCCTCTGCAAGCTGAGGAGAGACCTCACCAGAAGTCAACCCTATGGGTGCCCTGATCTGAGACCTCCAGCTTCCAGAGCTGCGGGAAAATACATTTCGATTGTGCACTATGCATGGTCTATGGCATATACAACAGGACACATATTGTATGCTAGCTCTTACATGAAATATCTAAAATGGTCAAATTCATTGAGATAAAGATTTGAGATTATCAGGGGCTGAGGGGGCGGCAGCTAGGGGGTAAGAACTTAAAGGTCCCAGAGTTTCTGTGTGGGCTGATGAAGAGGCTTTAAATATACTGGGGATGGTTGCACGGCATTATGATCGTAATTAATGCCACTCAGTTCTACACTTAAGAATGATTTCTGCAGTAAATTTTGTTACATATGTATTTTACCACAATTTAAAAATAAATAAAAACCAATGTAAAAATGCTCAATGTTTCATCTTTTCACCTGCTTTTTTCCTCAAAACATTCTTACAATAAGCTCATCATTAGAAACTGTATTTTAGGGGCGCCTGGGTGGCTCAGTTGGTTAAGCATCTGCCTTGGGCTCAGGTCATGATCCCGAGGTCCTGAGATCTGCCCCATGGCCCCACATTGGGCTCCCTGCTCAGCGGGAAGTCTGTTTCTCCCTCTCTCTCTACCCTGCCCCCTGCTTGTGCTCTCTCTCTCAAATACATAAATACAATCTTTAAAAAAAAGAAACTATATTTTAACGAGTAATGTCAATGAAATGTAATATTCCATAGCTCCAAAAGTAGTTATTTTCTATTTCTTTTCTATGGCAGATGAAAAGTCATTTTTATATGTGCATTATGACACCCACCACAACTTATGAAGTAATGAAATTTTGCAATGCAATATAAGAAAAATCAGTAGTCCAAGAAACACTTGCATATTTGGCCAGTGCATTCCCACATTTTAGCAAATGGAAATACAGATCAGAGAAAGGCCTCTCTGGTGCATCTATTACTTTGGAGTTAAAATTATATGTATATTTCTATGATTACATTTATTTTATTGTACACTTTTATACATGAGTGATACCTACCTGCATTTGCATTGTAGAAAACTGGAACATTAGACAAAGCAAATACCCTCACCCCTCCAACCACACTCTGCAAAGCCATTTCTCAAAGGAAATCACTATTATCAGTTTGTTGTTTACTCTTCTATACTTGGGGGTTTTATTCTTATATTATGTTTATTTGAGTAATTCCAAGGAAAGCTATGAAAACAAAAACAGAAGAACCTATTGTATTTTGAAGGCCTGCTACAGATATTCAACATTTTATATACAATATCTTATTTAATACAGCAAAACTTCAAGGTGTAGATTGTTATTCCCATTTTAAATATGTAAAGACTGAGAGGGAGATCAAGTATATTTTCTATGGCCACACAGATAGTAACAGAAGCCAATCTTTCTGATTCTAAACCCAATCCTTGTTGAATTGCCCCATGATAATCTGACGGACCCAAGCAGCTCATTGCTAAGGGCCTATTCTGCTATATTAAGAACAAAACTGAAAATGAAAGGTGGATAGGACAAAGAATGTTTTATTCCACTCACACAGTAGTTTCAAATCTAGAAATGCCTTTTAAGGCATTTGCTTTTTTTTTTTTTTTTTGACCAATTTTTGTTGGGCATAGTTTTCTGCAACATTAACAGTGGTGACTATGTAGTAGACATTGTCTATAAATTTCACTTCTTCATCAATCTACTGTGATAAAATGAAATAAGAGAGAGGATATATATGGATAGGGGAAATCTGTTCCAACTATTTTATAATTTGCAATAGACAAAAGAAAATATAGAGGGACTTTCCACTTGACCAGAGGTGGCTAAAGAATTTAATCATGCTCATTTAACTGAGAAGATGTTATCTTAGCTAGTCAATGAGAAAATACAAAAGGCTTGAGCCAAATTGATTACACCGTGATTCCCCAGACCTACACCATTCCTTCCTGCATGACCGAAGCTTCTGACCTTCGCTTTGAACGCTGGAAATGGCGATCTAGGATAGTCAGAAGAGCCAGACTTTAGCATGAAATGGAAGCAGATTCACCTTTGATTTTTAAAATGAGGTCACCACCTGGACTAGCACAGCAGGATGTTTTAGTCTTCAAAAATCTGATTCATCTACAGCAGGGTAATCTTCAATCCCCTGATTAGAGAAATTATTTGACTAAGACTTGAAACAACAGTGTTCACTCTATTCAAACAGTGTCCCAAAATGGGTACCGTTTCCCGCTGGTCTCCACTTGGCACCTCTGTGCTTCACTGTGGAGTAGTGTGTGCCCTTTTCTCTGGGAACAAGATACTCTGATGGTTAGTCGATGGTATTAGACTGTCTGGGACTTTAGCAAAGGAAAACTGTTCCCTCCTTCCTTCTCTGTTCTCTGGCTGCTCTAGTAATTAAATTCTCATAAACCAGATTCACAGGAAAACAACTAGTTTAATTTCATACATGTGAGAGCCCATAAACACTTGAGACTCAAAGTACCCCAAAGAGGCAGCTTTTATACCTTGTAAACAAGGAAGCAATACATTTGTGAAGAATTGACAAGACAAAGGGGATGGGTTCGGGGTAGCAGATTAGTAAAGAAGCAACAAGATTTGTTTATTTCTCCGCCAGAAATTCTTTATCTTGGGAGATAAGGATGCCTTCTACTTCTGTTACCTTCTGTTACAGGTACCTTCTGTACCTTTCACATGGAAGATTTATTTCCTGCTTTCAAGGGGTCAAAGGAGGTCAGAGTATCCTTGCACAGGCTGCTTCTTAGCTAATTCTAATTCAAAATAATCAGTATTGCAAGGTTTCATATTTTGGGGTGGCATCTTCTGCTGCCCTTCAGTATCTTGCATAGTGACAAATGCTTGGAGGGCACCATGCACTTCCAGAAAGACCACACTAGCAAGATTCAGTTAATCTATTTACCAGAGTGACTTTATTTGAATTTCAGATTTGGCCTTGCCCTGGAGGTTAGCAAGGTCAGAGTTCCTTTGTATTTAGAGTGCTCAATTAATTTGTTTTAAACAAAAGTGTATAATTTACTAAGAAGAAAATGAAAATCCAATCTACAGAATTCACTAGAACTTTAGGCATTTCCTTGTGCTTTATTTTTTTGAGGCTTGTCATCATTTTCAATAGCTTAAAAACAGTATCTCCCCCAAACTCAATATTCTCTGAATAGAGAATTTCTAGCTCAACTAGCCTCCAAGCCCGTGAGATGGCAGATGCGACTAAGAAGGAATCAGACTTGTTTTTCAAAAATGACTTTGTTCAGAAGAAATCATACATTTCCTCTGCATACCTGATCCTAGCCTGGAATGCTGATAGAATTGGAAGACATAGGATGTACCCATCAATCACTTAATTATTATTATTAAGTTACAGAGACATCTCTTTGGGGGGGAAAAATCTTATGTTTTTCTTCATCATATAATGGAAGAGAATATTAACTTCCCCCCTTTGCCTCTGGTAGCCAGGAATCACATAGCTAAATTTAATACTTAACTGCAAAGACTATATTCACCTACATCATTACCTTTACCCTCTCTACTTTATATAATACTCATTTTCTTATTGTCATTCAAACGTTATTTTTGTATTTGTATTTTATGTCACTTCAAGAAATATTTTTTAGACAGATTATAAGTAAAAAAGACAGTAAATGGCCTGATATGTTATAGTTCCCCAAAGGGAAAAATCCTTGGCAATATTTAATAATCTGCATAAAACAGAAACTTTTCAAGAAATAGTAGATCATATCATCGAGGAGATTAAATAATTAATGCCTTTTTGAATAGCATATTCATGAGTGTCTGCATCTGCCTTAGAATAAGACATATTTCAAAACATTATCCCTTTCTACCCTGTCATGGACCACCCTTCAATTCTCGATATTGGGTGATTCAAACCAAAACACAGGATAATAGGTGGTGCCAGACCCAAGAACAAAACTTTGGGGTATACTGGGGGGGGGGAACGCCTGGATGGCTCAGTCGTTAAGCATCTGCCTTCAGCTCAGGTCATGATCCCAGGGTCCTGGCATCAGGTCCTGCGTCGGGCTCCCTGCTCAGCCAGGAGCCTGCTTCTCCCCTCCACTTCCCCGTGCTCCGCCTACTTGTGCTCTCTCTCTCTCTGTCAAATGAATAAATAAAATCTTAAAAAAAAAAAAAACTTTGGGTATACTGGGAAATGATGTTTCTTAAAAGGAGGAATTTGTCTTCATGGATGACAATTATTACAAGGAAATGATAGCAATAAAGATATTTAGATCTATTTAAATCTTTGAATGGATAATTTAGGAGGGTAACTAATCCAGTACCCATCCTTTAGCTGTTATTTGAATACTGAATTTAAAAACTAAACTAAAATAAGCAAAAAATAACTATAGCAAAAAATATATAAAAATGTGCAATATATCATTCCAATGACTAGAATAGATACACAAATTTTTCCTTATTATTGAGAGTTCTTTTTTCTTAACTATAGAGTTATAGTATATTGTATTTTCCTCCGGAGATCATGGCATCATCTTCCTTCTCTTCAGTCCCCCAATTGCTTGGAAAACGGGAAGTGAGGAAAAAGCTGACCTCTGGTTTCTGCTCTTCGTGCTATATCCAGAAGTCCTCTCTTTCACTGTAATGCAAGCTCCACACAATGCAAAGAAAGCCCCCATTCACTTTAGCCCTTATTCATTGTTCCTTCCCCTAGCATCGGACACTCAGCCGCCATTCACAGTTTCATTATGTGCAAAGTCCAGACTGCTGCTTCTACCATAAGGAAGAAGAGCACATTTGAAAAAGCTTTCAGATGACAGGGCTTTATTTCCTCACACATCATTTAAAAACCTTTTAAAAAGAGCAGTCTGAGCCTCTGATGGTAATGCCTTGCCTAGCAATTAGCGGTGGAGGTGCTGAGCTTTAAAAGCCTTTTAAATTATGTTATGAAAGTCCTCCTACAATGGGCTTTCATTACCCAGGGTAAAGTCTGTGTGCCCTGCCCATTTCTGGGGCACAACTACTAAACTCTTCTCAGGGAGTTACTCCCAAAGATTGACAGCTTGAAATTCACTAGACACAAGATTTTCAGCATTACACGGTTGCAAAGTGATACCCACTTTCATATGGAAATTGCTTTTTTTCTTTTTTCTTTGAGTGGACTGACGGGCAAACTTCAAAAGTTCCTCAGATTTGACTCGCGCTTATCTGAAGTATATCCAAGGGCATCCATAAGACTTTGAACAACAACAACAAAAAAGCAGTATCTTTTTCTTCAATAATAGGCCCAAAGGGCTGGAAACCTCAGGACTTTTCCAAATGCATCCTTGGCAGAGAACGAGCTAGAACAGACTCACCTGAACTCTGCCCAGCACACGAATAGAAAGAAGATGGTACCTCACACACTCCAAGGAAGAGCAGAAGCAGCTAAAAAATGACTAAGTCTCTCTCAAGCAAAACCAGTTCTTTTCATGGGTCATTCGGGGATTTCCGGCCACACTGAAAGAGGTGCCTGAGTGGGGCTCTTAGCATCTCCTGTTTTTCCAGTGGCGTTTTCACTTGCTACTTAGAAGTAGCAAATGCTATTTAAAGAAGTAAAGAATGTTCTCAGTAATTCAAAGTGTTAAAAGTAGATTGGAAACCAGCTTTGCAGTCTAAATGCAATGCCCTTAATTCTCTTACATTTGTTAATGACCCTGAACTTGGTTGCAAAGAGAAATACAAGGCAACCTGACTGACACTGACCCCTTCACTGAACAGTCCTGAGAAGAAATGTTAAAAAACCGGCGGCTCCAGGCTGTCGGAACCAAGGCTATTTTTCAGGGGAATCAATCATAGAATCCAATGTCCTCATCAGGCAACACTCTTAAAATCAAACCGAAATGGTCATCATTTCCCTTTACTCAGAGAGACTTCCCTAGTGCTCCAGGTAATGCAATACCATTTCTCCTGATTGGTTTAGAACTTTCCTAGGCAAAACTGATTTTCTATAGCTGCCTGCAAATTGCCGAATTTTATTTGCTTTGCTAAGTTTGAGATTTAGGATGCTGTAAGCATTCTTGTTAACTTCCAGGAAACTAATTTTGCCTTGGGGGTGAGAGTGTGTTAGAGGTCAGAAATCCTGAGGTTGTTTGTTTCTTTGTTTGGTGTGTGTGTGGTGGGCAGGGGGTGGGGCGGGGGGGGGGGGGCTGTTGTTGTTGTGTGCTTTTTTTTCCAGATTCATGACTGACTGCTTTGGTGAAATTAAAATTTCCTGGAATTCTCATTGTTTCAGGTTTCATTTATGATCAGATCAAAATTATTACTGTTTTTTAAAAAATTTCTACTAATATAATTTTGACAATGAGATTTATTGTTCAGTTAGAAAAACATAAGAAGGAAATACCACATCATTTTTTTTTTTTCAGAACAAGGGATAACAAACCTTATAAACTTACCCATTTTTCTTTCCTCATATCCTTTACTTTATATGCACATATAATATCTACTTTTCTCTCACTGTCTTTCGACAATTGTATGGGTAAAATAATAACAAAACAAGTTTATAATTTGAATAGAAACATTGGAAAATTGTCAGCCTTAAAAATTAAACAACAAAGGTTATTGAGCAGCAAATGATTTTATTCAGAAATAGCAGAGGGGGGCACCTGGGTGGCTCAGTTGTTAAGCGTCTGCCTTCGGCTCAGGTCAGGATCCCAGGGTCTTGGGATTGAGCCCTGCATCGTGCTCCCTGCTCCGCGGGAAGCCTGCTTCTCCCTCTCCCACTCCCCCTGCTTCTGTTCCCTCTCTCGCTGTGTCTCTCTCTGTCAAATAAATAAAATCTTTAAAAAAAAAAAAGAAAGAAATAGCAGAGGAATTGCAACTTGGGACATGCAAACGATGGGAAACCAAAGGCAAATCAGAAACAAAGGAGAGGGTCCTTTTTTTTTTTTTTTAAGTTTTATTTATTTAAATAATCTCTACACCTAAGGTTGGGCTCGAACTCAAGAGTCCCATGCTCTTTCAACTGAGCCAGCCAGGCACCTCAAGAGCAACCTTTTATAGAGAAAAGAAGGAAGGTGGGAGCGGTTGTTTAGAACAAAACTTCTTTGGAGAAAAATGGAGTTCAAAGCGGTGGCAGCTTCTCATAGGCCGGGAGCAGTTGAAGTAGTGGTAGCTTCTCACTGGCTGCGGGTGTAGGCAGCTTACTGTCACCCCAGCTGAGAGATCTTTCTTATTCCTGCTGACCTATGGAAGCTGCTGCAGGTGGTAATGTGTGAGCGTTCCCCCTTCATGGCTGCCCAACTCCGTTTTGAATGAGGTTTCCTTAATTCATTTCCATAAAGTCAATCATGTACAATGATTCCCAGGAGAAATTTGCTTAATTGCTTATCTAGATGGCTTTGATTTCAGAGCATTGAATTGACCTCCCTACTGTTCTTGAAATGATTCAAATCAAAGACAGGACTTAGCCAATCCCTCCAGAGACTCAGACACTCAAGACCAAACCTACCACAGTAAACATACATCTGCCAAGGAAGATGACAGAGCAGCAACAAGAGATACTTGCCAATTTCTATGAAAGAAAATTTTTTTTTTCCTATTCTCTTTTTCTGTTGATGGAAATGAAACAGTATTACAAGGCTTATCTCCATGACTGACAAATTGTTTCAGCAGTTCAACCTCCTATTCCTAACTGAAAGAAAGTAGATTATTGACCACTGGATCAGAAGTCAGTAGCATTGGTTTATGGCCCCACAGACAGACCCAAATTACATGTGTGGACTTAACATAAGTTACATGAATTTTGCTTTCTTCGCTTTCCTCATTTGTGAACTTGACGTAATGCTTTAATCCACTCTACTCTCAAAGCTTTTTAGGAAAAGATATTTTTCAACTATTAAAAATACAGATATGTATAAACTTTTATTACATAATTATGCAAGTGAACACATACGTTGCAGAAAACTAAAAAAAATCCTTTTACAGAGCGACGAATCAACATTTAAACATACCTATTGACGTTCTTCATGTCAAGGTTAGTCAGGTGTTAATTTAGGCCAGATAGTCTTTGGTTATATGTTGGCAAGCACATAAAAACATTGAACAAAACTGGGTTCCTGTTCTTAAATTTTTAAAAATTGTGAAAATTTAAGAATATTCACTTTGGCTATTTAAGGGCACTATCTCTAATTAAAGAAAAATCACATGCTCTAATTATAGCATTGGAATTGGACCACAAGTATAATAAATTTCCAAAATATAATCATTATGTTTTCTTAGAGAAAATAACAGTCAGGGTTGATCTTGCTTACTAGGGAAGTTTTCCCACAGCAACTAACCTGACTGAATTATTGAGATTCTGTCCTCCTCAAATTTCTTTTATTTCTTTAAGGAGATGAACATTTACCCTAAAATAACTGATATTTTTAAGATAACTCCAGCACAGTTTTTTATAAATTATTCACAATATTGAGGATATCTTGGGAGTATTGTAGATGTTGGGATTTAATTTAACACATGCATATAGAAAAGACCCCAAAGTATGACAGTATAATAAAAGAATTACAGTTTAAAAACATAGAAGAGTTGCTAATGCTAATATCTTTGCTTACACTTCTTACGAAATTTTATTGCCTACTTTGAATTTGTCCTACAAGATAAAATGACAATCTTTCCTCGGCTCATCTGTTTCGTAGGATGTCACATTGAGATCTCCAAAACCAGTTGCTTCCTGGCAGGTGCTGCTTCAGAAGGTGCTCACTCACCATGGCAGGTGCAGAATCATGAAGCAAGATGACAGCAAATGTGATGCACAAGGAGAGGGCGTTTTAAATTACTTCATCCTCAGAGGTAAGAGAGGGCGATGAAAACCGGACACCAATAATCAGGTGGAGCACAGCAATACAAACTTGAACAATTCTCTGTTGGGTTTTGCAACTGCTGATTTGTCTCCACCCAAACGCATTAAGCCAAATGCCGCTAAGATCATCCATGATACACGGAGATCGGATTTGATGATGAGAAGCATAAACAAATGTTGTTTCTTCTGCATCTCAAACTTAATACTCCTGTTCAACAACACATCAGTTCTCCGTGTGGTCAATACTGTTCTCAAATGAAGCAGTTGTTTGGGTCACTCACTCGAATGTGGAGAACATACAACAAGCAAGGTATCACAAAAGGTAGGGTCTGCGGGGCACCTGGGTGGCTCAGTCGTTAAGCGTCTGCCTTCGGCTCAGGTCATGATCCCAGGGTCCTGGGATCGAGCCCCGCATCGGGGTCCCTGCTCTGCAGGAAACCTGCCTCTCCCTCTCCCATCCTACCCCCGCTTGAGTTCCCTCTCTCTCTGTGTCTCTCTCTGTCAAATAAATAAATTTAAAAAAATCTTAAAAAAAAAAAAAAGGTAGGGTCTGCATGTCATTAAACAAAACACATTTTTAAAAATGTAACTTGAAACATTTCATGTATCTGAAGTACTTAACATACATCCTAATTTTTCTTTTTCTTTTCTTTTTTTTTTTTTTTTTTTAAGGAAATCCTCCCTACATATTCTTCCAGAAATCCTGCAAACTTTCTGCAAACTGGTGCTTAAACTGTGGGATGACTGGGGCTGGAAGAAGAAGAGTGGTCACCATAGCTTGGAATGAATGAGCAAAACTGCTACCATTGCCAGCTTGTACAGTCCTGGCTGCAAAGATGCCTATGGACAATGTACATGATGTACTTCTCCAAGCAAGGGGTCAAAAGCACTGTTTAAGCAATCTAGTCTATACTGAGTCCCATGACTGGTGGGAGGAGCTTTTGCAAGCGTTGCGTCCAAGAAGCAGGGTATTTCTTGCTAGAGGCATAGGGTAGTTCAGGATTTGCTCCAGAAGTGACAATGATACAGAATATTTCAGAGCATCATCTCTGATACGTGACCATCAGGAACTTTATTTGGAAGATTTAGCACCAGAAACCTAATGAGACTGACCACTGTAAATCCTCCTAAGGAGTTCTATCAGTGAATAGGTGGTAACAAGGATCTTGGATCTGACTGTATGTATGTCCCACTTATCACAAAAAGCCGGGAATATCACAACTCAACACTCCTTGGCAGATGTATTAAATCTAAACCCATCATAATCTGGCCAAATGTTTAGATGTCTTAACCTAGACCCTCAATCCAGACCAGGGATCGGTAAACGACAACCTAGAATCCACATCTGGTCTACTGCCTGTTTTGTAAATAAAGTGTTCTTGTGAAAGGATCACACATGCATTTTCATGTTAGCTATGGCTACGTCCTAGCTACCCCAGCAGAACTGAGTAGTCAGGATAGCCAGCAAAGCCTAAAATATTTACTAATTGGTACTTTGCAGAAAAGGTTTTCTAACCTCTAGGGCAGACCCTCAGGGAAAGCTCAGTATCAGAACATCAGGAGGAGCAACTATGTTAATAGAATGGGCAACCATCCCGTAAGGAGAGCTTGTGTGCCAGCGAGTCCTCCTTACTATCACATTCTTAAGTGTTGCGAAGAAAGAATGGTATTGCAACATTAGATTACTCTGAGAAAGACCTTCCTAGGCAATTTAGCACTTTAACTCCATTTTCATTTATATTATCTCATGCCCCAGCCATTTATTTAGAGACCATTATGTGTTGGCACTATAACTACCAAGATGACAAGGCATAGCTCTTCCATGACTTCAGGAAATAATGAGGAGACAGATATATTAGCCAATAATTACAATGCCGTGCCATAAGTTTCGTCATAGATAAAAGGGAAAGCGCCCTGTTAGCATGGCAGGGACAGCTATGGATGAGAGACAGTTATACACGTGGAATAGACTACATCGCCGAGGTTTTGAAGAATGAACAGGAATCAGTCAGGTGGATGCCGTGGTAAGTAATACGTGGCAGAGGAATAACATAAGGAAAGCACATATTGCAGTTTGAGAAACCAAAATCTCTGGCCAGAAATAGGGAGTGAGAGAGAATAGGAAAAGTTGATACTGAGGAGGTACACCTGGATCAAATCAAAAAAGTCTTATGTGAGATGCTGTGAGATTTCTACTATATTCTAGAGCAATATTTCTGAACATGCCAGTGCATCCTCAGAGCTAGTTCTGTGTTTCTTAAAGGAGATGTGATAATCCTGTCTATATTGTGTAAAGATAACTTTAGGGGCGGTTTGGATAATGAAAATGGGAGGGAGTATTTGAAGAAATGGAGACCAGCTAGCAGGTCTTTGGAAGAGCTACAGGAAGCAATAATAAGACCCTGAAGACAGCACCTGAGGGAACATGTCATAGGTTTGCGAGATATTTCTTAGGCAAAGTCAACACAGCCCTTCGGTCAATGTGGAGAGAGTGGAACAGAAGAGGATTCAACTAAAAGATGACTCACAGAGAAGTAACAGTTATCAAGGATCTATTTCTCCAAATTGCCTTATCTCCAAAAGGAGGATAACATGCTGAAGGAATAAGATACTGATTAATTTTTACCAGAAGCAAATAGGAGCAAAGTCATTGTAACAGAGAGCAAGAAATACCACTGGACAAAATGGGAGGCACTGGTAGGGACTTCAAAATGAAGGAGACAGATCTCCCAAGGATGGCTGAAAATGGCACCAAAGCTATCTTTCTCCTACTTTACCTAAATTTGGATTCCAGCAGAGGCCAAAGGAAAATTTGAGAGTAGAATGGTAAATACTCCCTACAATTTTCAAATTTTTATTCAAAATATTTATCCTGATAATAAAATGCAGTATTTAGTCATGACAAATTGACAACTAGAGAAAAGCATTAAAAAGTAAATAAAATATAGCAGCCAGAGAAACTGCTGCTAATGTTTTGTTATCTTCCCTTTTTATGCATGGATGTAAGTTATATCTTTTTCTTTTTAAAGATTTAGTTCTTTATTTCAGAGAGAGAGGGAAAGCACAAGCAGGAGAGAGAGAGAGAGAGAGAGAGAATCTCAAGCAGACTCCCTGCTGAGCACAGAGCCTGATGCAGGGCTCGATCCCAGGACCCTGAGATCATGACCTGAGCAGAAATCAAGAAGCAGAGGCTTAACCGACTGCATCACCCAGACGCCTCAGATTTAAACTATTTCTACACAAAAGAATACCCTGCCACTGCCATTTTGTTTTCTGCTATTTTTCATGTAACATTTTACTTTCCTATATTAAATATTTGTTGGTGCAAGTCTTCCAGTTTGCCGTTCTTTTCCTTGTCTTTTAAGGTAAAATTGACTCAGACATCAAATTACTTACAGTAAGAAATCGAACAAATGCTCTACGTGTTTTTGAAAAATTCTTAGAATTTTTCTTTCTCCAGGACAAGCAGTTCCTGCTTCCAGAGAATTCTTGATATCTTCTCTGTATTTTGCCACCCTTGGGCACATCCTTTTTTTCCATGTAACATCCCTCTAAACAGCCTATAATAAATTTATTTCACAGAGTTTACTGGTCAAGACTATATCAGTAGTATGCTTTACCGAAGCTACAACAGACTGCAATCATATCATTGAGCAGTACAATAAAAGATGTAGAATCGAATATTAGATGTGCCTGTTGTTTAAAAAAAAAAAGATTTTATTTATTTAATTGAGAGAGAGAGAGAGACAGCACAAGCAGGGAGAGAGGCGGAGGGAGAAGCAGACTCCCTACTGAGCAGATCAGGGAGCCAGACCCAGGGCTGGGTCCCAGGATCATGACCTGAGCTGAAGGCAGACGCTCAACCGACTGAGCCACCCAGGCACTCATAGATATTCCTGTTCTTAAAATCTTCACAACTATTAAGGTGTCTTCTTAATCGAAAACCATGTTCTTCCCCAGAAAGAAACCTTGACTATCCTTAAAATATCTTTTTACCACCTATGTAAAGATAAACAGATCATATTTCCTTTGCTGAAGAATACTTACACAAGAGCATCAGATGGATATAGAGAGAAGGTTTAAACATAATCTGATAAATCCAATAATTGAGGTATTCATGGGTGCCTTGGGAGTGCCAGAGAAGAACGCTTAGCTTAGCAGCTTGGGAGGAAGGACTGACAGCTGATCACTCCAAACCTGAGCCAGATGGAGTGAAGAGGATTGACCTAGAGGAGACAAGAGGAGGGGGCCAGCCCGGCCAAAAGATGCGCAAAGCATTGGGAGCAGGAGAACGCCTGGTGTTTTGGAGCTAAAATCAACCATGCCATGTTAGTGTGGACAAGTATGAAAGAAGGGAGGAAGATGATGTCTCAGAAGGGCTGTCGCTTGAGGGTGTCTGTGCCTTATGCTGAGGAGAACGAGCAATCATTAAAAAAGCTTTGAGAAGAAAGTAACATATTTGCATTCGAGCTGCATTCCAGTGGTGACACTACGGAGTATATTTGAGGGAGGCAGGACTGGAGGCAGGTTTTGGAAGCTCAAGCAGGAGCTATTTCAGGCAAGGGATGATAAGATCCTGACCTGGAGATCAGCAGTGGCTCGAATAGAGAAGTCAATTTTGAAAGCATCTACAGCTGTGAAATCGTCAGCACTCAGTGAGTGAATGGATATGCAGAAAGAATTCATAGAAAATGCCTGATGGGTGGAAGGAATAAAGTTGACAAAATAGTGGATACATTTTCTTTCTTGGTCTGTAGACTACAGAAATGGCTAGAAAGATATTTCCTTTTGCATCCATCTAGGATGCTGAGATCAATTGTAGTTGTATTTTGTTTTTTGTTTTTTTTATTTTAGTTGTTTTTAATCCCCCAAAGACATTTTGAAGTGCTTTTCAACCATTTTAAAAGTCATTTCTCACTTAGTGGTAAATCCCAAAACCGCATTTAAAAGTTGACGTGAGTGGGGGAACCATAGAGCACACTTTTTTTCTTGGACTTTCACATCTAATCCTATTCGTGTGAGAGCACAAGTCATTCGTGCTGCCAGGCATCCTAGGGGTGACCCAATACAGTTAAAAGGGGGTTATGCTCCCCTGGCTTTATCACCTCTAATGGGACCCTCTCTCACATATTCCCTTTCATTCTTCATTACTTTTTCCAGGAGAAGATATGCCTGAAGCATTTTCTGTGCTCATACAATCTCTTCTTTCAACTTTATATCTCTCTGAGAAAGAACTTCTACAAACTAGGTTATAGAAGAATATCTCAGATGTAAATGACGAGAGAAAAACAGAGATACTGCAACTTGAGAAAACAGCCTTTAAAAATGCCCACTGCAGCTGCTGTGCAAGCAGGATGCTGGTATCGGATTCCAGTGTCATTACCCAGCAAAAGGATATCAACGTGCGCTTTGCAGAAACGCAACTCCTCAAAACTAACCATCCCATGAAGAGAGTCAGTAATACTCAGGAAAATGCAAATTAAGACAGCAACAAGCAGCCACTGGCAAATGTTAGTAAAATGGAAAATGCCAAGTGTGGATGGGAATTTGCAGCTCTAGGAGGCATCCTGCTCTGCTGGAAGTGTAGACGGGGGGCACTGATGCCAGAGAGCAGGCTGGTGCGTGGTCTAAGTAAATCCAGCCTGACCCTACGACCCAACATTCATAGGGCATGTGCATATCCCACATTTACACTGGAGGGCACTCAAAGGTATGCGCAGCACTGTTTGTGCTGGTAAGGAATCTAGAGTAACCCAGATGCCCAACATTTGTAAGTAGATGAATGAAAGTGGGATGCATTCATGTGGAATGGCAACTCAGTTTGATTTTTACTTACTACATTTATTTTACAGGTGTATAGTAGATTTTAAAGCATATATGGATTTTGGGTTTTTGTTTGCTTGCTTTTCTGCCAAATATGAGTAAGATTTTAGTTGTGTGGGTTTTTTTCCCAAAAAAGTAGTTAACTTGAGACCCATTTTCAAAGCATAAACCAATAAACCATCCATGGTTTCACCTCCTGTGCCTTATGTTTGGTTATTCCCTAAGTAAGAATGCATGTGCTGTTTCAGAGATTGCCCTGTTATCCCAGAAGTTTCCTTATATTTGCTCTAAGCTATTATTATCTCTAAAAGCCTGAATTCAAATTTAGTGGAGTAACTGTCCTTTAGGAGAAAAAGGAATCTCATTGCTATGTGCTGAGGGAGGCTCTCAGGATAGAAACAGGGACTTTCTATTCTTAAGCAATTCTCTTGAGATTTCTGTGCTCAGAGAGAACTTCTATGAAATTCCTTAAAAGAGTTGAGCCAGCTACTAGTGCGAGATTCTACCTGTTGATGAAAAGTTAGCTCAATTAACTGTGGGAAATTAACAGAGGAAATAAAGAGCATTTAAAACTGTATTTTAGCAAATACTGCCAGGCTAAAAATATATAGACAGTCTCTGTAGATTTTATCTACTTTTTTGTTTAGGTAATAAGGTAGTAAGCATAATACAACTGCTTTATTTTGACTTATAAGTTAAGAACTATAAAACATGATTCCGAGATAGCTGTGTGTTTGGAAATATATGTAAAAGAAAAAATAGATAGTATAGATACATATGTGCAATTCAGAATTGAAAGACAGTATATTTAAGACTACTTGTAGCTTATGAATTAGGATTACTAACAGTTTTAAAAAGAAAAAAGAAATTGAAAAAGATTAGATTTACTTCCACATAAGATTTTGATTTAAACATGTATCAAATTCCTATTTTCATTCACGTTTCTACCAACTGACATGACCAAAAGAATACACAAATAAGAAACCCTTTGTAGACTCAGGACACCAACAAGAAACTGATCAAGTCACACAAGACAGGGTAGAGATGGGAAAAAAATTGAAGAAAGTCTGTAGCTTATTCAAAACCCCTTTCTAAGAAAAGCACATCAGTGACATGGTAAGGACTGGGTACATTTTCACAATAGTGTTACATCTCCCAATTTCAAAAATTCCTCATCAACATTCACCAATTTTCTTTACTGTCAAATAATGGCCATCATCGAATGGGTTAACTGTTCTATTGAGATAACTGATTTTTCTCATCCTATCATTCCTTTTGCTATTATTAGATAGGATTTTTCTGTATAGGACTTTCCTTCATACACTAGGGTTATTGTTGTCCCTGAAATATTTTTCAGAAAGGAAAGGTAGGGTCAACACTTAAGGATTTCCTTCTGATGGGGTTCAGGACACACTGCCGCAAATATAGAAGCTTGGGATATTGAATATTTTCAGCTGAAGGAGTCTGAGAAAATCTTGAATCTTCCCCTCACCCTTCTTCCATGAAACAGAACATAAAACCCTCATGTGAGAGGTTTACTCCCAAACCTGGAAGAAAAGAGCATCCTTCTCTCTTAGAGATTCTCTCAAGAAGAATCCTAACAGGCCTCGCTAAGCTCCCCCATTTCACTACACTTACTCATCCTCCTTAACCCATCGTATTTCTACACCACTGCCCATTCTTCCTCAAACCTCACACAAAAATACTCAGGTCTAGCTGTTTCTTTGGGTCTTCATTTCCTTATGAAGGCTCCTGTGTCCAGTAAAGCTTATATTAAATAAATTTATATGCTTTTCTTCTGTTAATCTGTTCTGTCAAGTTTAATTTTCAGACTCAGCCAGCAACCCCAAGAGGATTGAGAAAAATGTTTCCCTCTCCCACACCTCTTCTCAATTTTCTGAGTAATGAGTTGGTACGACTTCCAAAGTGTCCAGTGAGTGTGTTTTGTGTGTCTCTTATTTCCTCATCATGATTTTTTATATATGTATACAAAGTCTTTTATCAGCTAAAGTTACTTTGATTCTCAAATGATCATGCTGTAGGCCAACAGGAGCTACTCCAAGCAGGCCCCAGGATCTTTTTGGCACAAGGCTATGTTGGACTGCCTATTTGCTTTCTAGCAAACAATCTGTCCTGGGATCAATTTGTATATTTCCTGCTTCAGACTTGGTATCATGTGGATTCTGATTTTGAGAGGCAGATGATACAATTTGAAGGTCCTCATTAAGAAAAAAAATGCAGAATTAATACAAAATATAGTACAAAAGTAAATATTTATTTAGAATGACAAAACAAATCATAAGCTACAATGTTCTAAAAATAGACATCTTACAAATATTGTAAAATCCAGTACAAAGACATACTTTTTTTTCTTAACTATCACAACACCTCTGTAATACCTCTTCCTACTCTTTTTGCCCAAATTCACATTGTATGCAAATAGAAAGGTAATGCCACCTTTCCTCTATAATGGTTGAGTAAACTGTGATGATGATGATTATGATGATAGTGATTAAGGACTGTTATCAAATTAGGGGAACGAATCAAGTTTCTTTCAAAATTACACCATAATATTCGGAATTTCCACAGTTAGCTTCTGATTTTATGTATCTCCAATTCTGTTTCTCCTGGGTATGTTTATATTTTCATAAGACTTCAGTCTTGCATCTTCTTTTTATGCCACTGAGGGGGCAAGGGGAGGATATGCATCCTACATCGGGACAGTTAACAATAGTGTCACTACAATTGGAAGGGACTGTAAACTACATAAGCATATTTCACTGAATATATCTCTGCTAAGATTTCTGTTAACATGATCTCTAAAATGTCCACGGTCAACCCCAAACCACCCAACACAAGAATGACAACAAAGAGAAAATCAGAGTGTAGCTAATTACAGTTAAAAATATCTTGCTTTTGAGTATTTAAAAAAAATTATGAGCATGAGAGCACATTACTAGAGTGCCCCCCAAGGATTTGGAAGGATTCCTGCAAGGGAGGAGCCCTGCAGCTTAAGCATTTTAGATTCGTGGTAATTTCACTTCAGTCTGGAATTAGCCCTTTACACAAAGATCGAAGTTTCCTTTTAAGAATACTCATTGTTACTGAGTTATCATTGCATCCAGATGTTTATACTAGATAAATTAGAAAATATTTATTTTATTTTATTTTTATGAACTATTTTTATTTTATTTTATTTATTTTATTTTTTAAAGATTTTATTTATTTATTTGACAGAGAGAGACACAGCGAGAGAGGGAACACAAGCAGGGGGAGTGGGAGAGGGAGAAGCAGGCTTCCCGCGGAATAGGGAGCCCGATGCGGGGCTCGATCCCAGGACCCTGGGATCATGACCTGAGCCGAAGGCAGATGCTTAACGACTGAGCCACCCAGGCGCCCCTATTTTTATGAACTATTTTTAAAAGGAGGGAAATGTATCATGAATTTATGTTACTCTTTTACTCTTTCCAAATCTAATTTAAAATTGCAGAGTTTTGGGGTGGCTGGGTGGCTCAGTCGTTTGAGCATCTGCCTACAGCTCAGGTCATGATTCCAGGGTGCTGGGATTGAGCCCTGAGTCAGTCTCCCTGCTCAGCCGGGAGTCTGCTTCTCCCTCTGCCCCTCCCCCTGCTTATGTTCTCTCTCTCTCTCTTAAATAAAAAAATAAAAACTTTAAAAAAAAATAAAAATAAAATTGCAGAGTTTTTACTGACATCTTTTTTTTTTAATTTTTATACTTGTATGTTTTTGTTCTTCTGCTGAACATCTTGGCCCCCCAAGATAACTTTCCAGATAAATTACTTGCTCTACTCTACAGCTGATAGAGTATAGATTCCAAAAAACAATAACAATATTATCACCAAAAAGAAGTTCAACGGAGTTTAAAAGCATGAAAGAATGAAGTACGAAACAATCCAGGAGAAGAGTGGTAATCATGGAGAATGAATAGGATGTGTAAAGTGTAGGGGTCAATGTAACTGGAATAAAGAATATTTCTGTAAGAGATACATGATACCAGACATGAAATTTGTCAAGTGTCAAGTTAAGCAGTTTTCACATTATTGTGAATAATCTTAAAAGCAAAGAGTTGTTTTAATCAGGAGAATAAAATGATCTGATTTGAATTTTCAAAAAGAATTTGGACTAGGAGAGAGAGAGCAGATTATCATAGACCAGGATGGTATGAAGGCTGCAGGAGGGGAGAAGCTCAGAGTGACTATGGAAATGAGAAAACAACTCAGTGTGAATGCTTCCTGGTGCTCACTGTAACAATAATCAAGGCAACGATGAACATCAGCTGGCAGAAAATGACTGGATTTATTCACAAAGTTAGGTTATTCTGGAAAAATTATCAGAAACAAGAAAGGAGGGAAAAGAGCATTTCTCACTTCATCTCACTCCAATTAGTCAATAAATATTTATTGAGCTTTTTCTGTATGCCAGAAGTTGATGGAAATACTGCATTGAACAAGACAAACATTGTCCTTGCATTATAGAGCTTGCAATCTTGCAAGAAGAAAGAGTAAGTGAACAAATTGATGAGGTTCTCAAAGAAGCCTTTTAAATTCTAAGTGTGTTGGATAATTTCACTGAGGTTCTGGTTGTGGTTGTTATAATACTATATTCCAGATGTTGCACCAGCAAAATAGCAAAGCCATGAAAATTTGGTACCACCTGTCCCTTTTTCCATATGTCTATGTATCTCTCAAAATTATACACATTCACCCTGAAAGTGATCTTCCCCCTCTCTTATTCTTAGACCCTCCTTGATAAGTAATTAAAATGATCAGATATATCCCAATAAACTAATGCTTTCAATGCTTATTCAATGTAATTATCTTTTAGAGATGACTCTTCAGAAAAAAATATCCCAACCTTGTGATCTAATCCTCTTTAGGATGATATGAATTTCAGACCATGGAGTGCAGAATAGAAGAGGAGTTCTTTTAAGTAAAGGGTGTGTTTTATTGCTCCTCAAAACACAGCAACAGAAGAAACCATTTTTCACTACTAGTGTGGGGCTTATCTGACTATTTTGCATGCCAAAGGTAAAAATCTGTCTGTATGTTTTGTCGTTACTGTGAAGACTCCTCTTGAGGAGATGCCTTTCCTCATGGTTGGCTCTTATTTTTTTTTACTGGGTCTAAGCAAAAATTACTGCTGCTTTTGCTTTATAAAAATAAGTATGTATATAAAAATATAGTCACAAGATGACAAAAGATCATTTCTTAAGATGTCTCACTTGACATATTTTAAGGTAAAAATTAAAAAAAATAAGGAAATTTATGGCAGTTACCTTTGATTTTCTGTAAAGCAAGGAGAAATTGGTCCCTTGAGCAAATGGAATTTGGAGGCTTGAGGTCAGTTTTGAAGTAATTTGAATCAGGCATTCAAGAAATTAAGCTATGGTAGCAGTAATAATGCATTAATTAGAGTGACCAGAAAGGGCTAATGTTCTTGATGTGGGAATGGGAGATGATGGGGAGACAAAGAGGTTCTGAGTCTGGGGATTCTGGGAGATAATAGTAGTTGCTAACATTTATTGAGCATATAGTATTTGTGAAGCACTACTTAACATACATTAAACCAAATATATTCCTTATAAGAAATCAATGTGGTGGGTATTAAGATTGTATCTTATTAACCACAGAAAGTTTAGGTACCTTAGCCAAAGCCATACAATTTGCATGTGGCACAACTTGGACTCAAACTCAGCTCTATCCTCAAAGTTCATCATCATCATGATTACACTCTCTTGTTTTGCTCTTGGTTGTGTTGTTGATTATATTACACAAGCAAAGAGAGTCTTGGTTAAAATAAGGCATGATAAGTATAAGATCCTGTATATGAAGTCACAATTGGGAAAAAGAAGTTGAGTGGAAGGTGGAGAACTATAAAATTACTTATGAATTTGTAGTCAATACGAATTTATCAACAAATATGTTTCAAACATTTTTTTTTTTTTGGCCACAACCATTCTTGGCCCAGTTTAAGATGTTGAAGGATTTCCTCATCAAAAAACAATGTGTAAGACAGATGAATAGGCAGAACTCAGGGGCAGTGAAAATACTCTGCATGATACTGCAATGATGGATACAAGTCATTACAGATTTGTCTAGGCCCATAGCATGTTCAACACCAAGAGTGAACCCTAATGGAAGTGATGGAATTTGGGTGATTATGATGTGTCGAGGCAGGTTCATCAACTGTAATGAATGTACCACTCTGGGAGGGAGGGGTAGTTGATAATGGGGAGGCCATGCACATGTGGGGCAGGGGGTCTATGGAAACTTTCTCTACCTTCCTTTCAATTTTCCTGTGAATTTAAAACTGCCCTAAGAAATAGTCTTTAATTTTTAAAATGCATAGAAGATAGGTCATAAAAGAGAACAAATGAAACGGGCCTCAGCCTATACAAAACCTAAAAGTTAAGGAACCACTGTATTTTTTTCCCTCTCTATTCTTTGGCTAGATCTGTTGGACAATTCTTTTTTGCTTTGTCATTTCAATAATTTTGTATATTGGTTTTCCCACTTTCTTTTTCATGATCTTCATCTATCTTAAATTAATTTTATGCAATGAATTTTATCCTACTAATCTCTTTTGGCTTATTTTATTTTTCTCTCTACTTGAGTTTTATGCTTAGTTGTTTTTTTCTCTTTAATTCCTTATAGATGGGAGTGTGAATCAATCCAACCATTTAAATAATTTGGCAGATTGTATCTGAAGCCTTGAGAATATTCAGAAACAATTAATTTGCAATTTTACTTTTAGAATCCTCCTTCAACCTAGAAATAAGCATAGATGTGCACAAAGATTAAGCTTTGAGGATATGCATCACAAAACTTACACAGAGAAGTACAGGAAATGTCTAATTGTCCAATAGGACATTGATGAAATAAACAACTAATAGGCAAGCCCTAACAAACATAGATCTCTCTTCCTAAAATGTCTGCTCTCCCAGTGTGAGGCCTAGAATATTCTCAAGGCCTTACTTTAGTCTCTTCTCCCAGAAACCTCCCTAGTTCCTCCAGATAAGTTTGGTTCATCCGTCTTTCATATTTATCTAACTCTGTCCAAATGTTGGCACTCATTGTATGGTATGATCATTTTTCTCTTTGTATGCCTAGTCTCCTTTTTACTAGATTATGAGGTCTTTGATAATAGAAATCACGTCTTACTTGTTTTTCCACCAACATTATCTGGCAGTATGCTTAGCATATAGTTGACATTCAAAACCTCTTTCCTGAATGACTGAATGAAGGCATGAGTATTGGTTGAACAAATATTTCTGCTGACATTGAACAACAGCATAAAAATGTTAGAATACAAAAAGCTATTAAAAGAAACTTATACTCAGGGCGCCTGGGTGGCTCAGTTGGTTAAGCAACTGCCTTCGGCTCGGGTCATGATCCTGGAGTCCCTGGATCGAGTCCCGCATCGGGCTCCCTGCTCGGCAGGGAGTCTGCTTCTCCCTCTGACCCACCCCACTCTCATGTGCTCTCTCTCTCATTCTCTCTCTGTCAAATAAATAAATAAAATCTTAAAAAAAAAAAAAAAGAAACTTATACTCTTTAGTCCACATGCCAATATCGATTACCTTTTCACACTTACTTAACTACAATAGGCTTATTCTTAAAAACTTAGAAAATAGACACAATCATAGAGAAGAAAATATAGATTTCCCATAATTCCAGGATAGTTCTTGGTTGATTTCTTTCTAGCTTATTTTTTAAGCAAAGATAAGTAATGAGATAGAAATAGTTGATGGATGGAGGGATGGATGCAAGGAAGGATAGATACACAGATAGAAAAATAAATTGTATATATCTATCCATACATAAATATATACAAATATCCCTTTTTTTCTGTATTTGAAGGATTTTCAAAATATCTATGAAACATTCCAAGATTTTTTGGTCACCATGTTAACATTTGGAAATGCTTATTTCATTTGAAAATATTTACTAAGAGCTTTCTTTTTCATTTTACACCTCAAATAACTCTCAATGTAGAAATATTTTCATAATCTAGAAATTTTCTCACTATTTATCTAAGGGGAAATGTTTAAAAATGTAGTTTGATGACTAAATCACAATTTAGTTAATTTCCCAACTTCATCTACAATCAGCTACTTAGTTCCACAGGCCAATGTGCTTGTAAAATATTAGAAGGGCCTTTATCTCATCAGTTACCTACCTAATAATGGAGGATTTAGGGAATCACAGGCAAGATTATACTAACCGGTGTGTACCCATTCATGGATTATGCATTGTGCTAAAATTTAACCAGAGAGTCAATGGAAGCCCTACCTATCTTTTGGTTTACAGAGTAAGTGATGCCAATGGGCTGGAGAAAACAAAATCCTCTCCAAGCTTTCCATGTCTACCTAGTGATTTAGATTCTCAGGTTTTCTAGCACCTTTGACTACAACACCCACAAAGGCTGTTTATAGTTTAACCGGGTCAAGCCAAATACAAAATCCTATATTCTTCTTTATTCCAAAAGAAAGTCAATTATACAAAGCATTTTTGATAGCTATATATATATATATGATCTAAAAATTGGCAAAGGAAGTCATGGAGAAGGTTATAGTCTTAGCTGACAAGTTGCTAATGATGGGCTGGAAATTTAGACAGAAGCCAAATTACAGAGACCAACATCTTGTTGACACACTTTCTCTGTACTGGGATAGAACAAGGTATGATCTGCAGAGCATTGCAAAGACAGAAGCCAGATTCAAGAGCAAGGAGCTGCCTTATAGAAGAAAGACTTCTGAGTAGTGTCACCAGATTTTGCAAATAAGAACACAAGAAGCACAGCTGAATTTGAATATCACATAAATAATTTTTTGTATAAGTATGTCCCAAATATTATGTGGGACATACTTACACTAAAAAAGTAACAGTGTGGCTTCTCTGAAATTCAAATTTAACTGGGCATCCTGTGTGGGTTGTTTTGGGTTTTTTTTAAGATTCTATTTATTTATTTCTTTGAGAGAGAGAGAGAAAGAGAGAGAGAGCAAGAAAGAGAGCATGAGTGTGGGGAGGGGCAGAGGCAGAGAATCTCAAGCAGACTGCGTGCTGAGCATGGAGCCCCACACAGGGCTCACGCTCATGACCTGAGCCAAAACCAAGAATCCGAACTTAACTGACTGTACCACCCAGGAGTCTCTGGACATCTTGTGTTTTATCTGGAAATCCTATTCCTGGATCCTATTCACATTTAGCATCCCCCCCGGCCCCCACCCCCCCCACACACACAGAAATTGGGCCTTAAATGACTGGTTCTGAGATTTTAGTGAAACCACATTTCAAAATAATTTGACATAGAGGTCATTTGGTTAATTTACTTTAGCTAATTGACTAATGCCTTGGAAAATCTACAAACTTTAGAAAAGAATTTTTCTATTTATTTTTACTGGCCAATAATTGAAAGCAAAGATTAAAAACTGCTTACTCATATTAGTGTTGTGATTGTAAAGTGAGCCCACATCTATTGTGGCTTCAGCTGTGTAACAGCAAAATCCCAGAGAAATGGCAAGAAAAGGACTTACTCTTCTGAAAAGATACTGGAAATAATCACCACAAGATTCTTGGTAGTGAAGTGGGCACACCGGGGGGAATTTGACAGAGACTAGTTAGACTGGAAGTTATTATCTTTTGTCAAAGAATTCTCTTCAACTTGCCATGAAGAAGGAATTAATCGGCTGGCTCTGGAAGGATCCAAAGGCACATTTTTAGAAATGATGGGAAGTTACACCAGAACTAGGATGGATCTGTTCCCTATCACATAGGAACACTTCTGGAGTTGATGACTATGCTTCATGTTGAATCTCTGCCTTCAAGTCTGAATGTTAGGAAACTATAAACACAGATTGGTAGTAGTCTAGAATTATTACCCAACCCTAATATTAACATTCTTGTAGATCAATCAGTGTGTGTGTGTGTGTGAGACCCCTACAGCATCCAGAATCCCCTTCAGGAAGGCCAGCCTTTACCCCAGCCACCGGGACTGCTAAAAGGCACTCCTCAGTTGCCAGCCCTCTTTGAGGACTGCCTCTGCTGAAGAAAAATGCTTTGATCAAGGTTTCATTTTCTTCCAGCAGCCCCATCCTACCCCCAAGCCCTAACAACTCAAGACAATTCTTGGACCATCTCAAACCCAAAGCTCCCAAATGGGATCAGTAAAGGTTCTACTCTCTCTCTAATGCATTCTGCCTACTTCTCTTCCATTCCACAAATGCTGATCCCAAGAGCACTTCCTAATAAATTTCTTGCATGCTAATCTCTGTTTCAGTCCACATCCCAAAAAACCCAACCTGTGACAGTGTGACCTGGGAATATGACAATTAATGCATAATTTGGAGGTACATGAGGACTAAACCAAAGAACTAAGTAAATAATCAGGACTAAGGTATCCCCTGTTTGGTTAGATGTTTTCAACATCTAGAATTAGAGAGTTGGTAGTTTATACCAGATCACATTGTAATATTACCTTATATTAGAATTTTACAGCCATATATATGAATTTTTAAATTAATTAATGCTATTTAATTGAGAAATCACTATAACGCAGACATAAAGTGAATCTGCAATTATTTCTTTTATTCCTTCCAATTTCTTATAACCATTGAGTCTCATTGTCTGTAACTGACTTTAAAATATCCTAGTGTAGACAGCATAATATAAACATGTATTCATTTAATCTACACCCTAGGGGCTTTTAGTTAACATTTGAAGTACACTAATCAGGTATCCACACTACATGGACAATGAATAAGGATTTGAAAGACCCTAATCATAAGTGCACACTACATAGTCCAGAGGCAATTTAGAATAAGACTTCATATTTCTCTGTTGGTATATGTACACAAGTTTTGTTACTTAACACAAGAGATGTTCAAATATTTTTCACTGAGGTGTGTTTTTCATGATACACAGTTTTCTAGAAATTCTATACAGGTACCTCTGCCCTTCATATAAATTAAAATAAGAATCTGACAAACCCAGCAGCCTAATACCTAAATAACACATAAAAAACTCCATTCTTTCTGTGTTGCATCAGTTAATGGAGAATTATTTCGCTTGTCTGGAATGTTAGCAGGAAGTTTGTGTGAGTGCCTAAAAGCAGAGCTTTAGTGTGTTAAGTCAGGCACCCTCACTATTCCTTAAAAACAAAAACAAAAACAAAAACAAAAACTTTTATTGGCTTTTAGATATTTTTTCTTCCATGTGAATTTACTTCCATTTTATCCAGCATAGTACCTCTCCAATGATTCCCTACATCACATTTACATATAGATTGTGAGAACTGATTTAAGTCATCCTATTCAAAAAACATTACATTTATATGTGAATTTAAGAATTAAGACTGTCATATGTTAAGGATTCCCATTCAAGATTGTATGTCCACTCAGGCCAGACAGAGGCAACGTTGTTTAATGGTTAAGGGCATGAATCAGACCACCTGCATTCAATTCCTGGCTCTGAACACTTCTCCTGTGTGTGACCCTGGGCAAGTTATGCTGCCCCCCACCCTGTATTTTTGTTGTTTCTTCTTTTAAATAGGAGTAATATCATCTGCTTCATAGGTGTCTATGAGGCTCAGAAAATAAGTGTAAAGCCCCGCCCATAAGAAGCACTATGTATTTACTATTATTATTTTATTCTGTGTACTTTAATAGGATTTCATAACCTTTCTTCATATGTATGTAGTATCATTCTTTTCAAATTTATTAATAAATATCCTATAGCGTTCATTGCTACTGTGGGGGAAATTGTCTTCCCCTTTCTGTGATTAGTTATTGCTAATATTGAAAAGCTCTTGATTTTTCATATTACCTGTCTCCATCATTTTTCTCAAATTCCTTTGATAATTCTAGATAATTTTGGCTACCTCCTATTGGATTTTTTGGGTGTGCAATTATATCATCAGCAAAAAATAAAGAAATAAAACAATTTGAATACTTTTCTTTGTTTATATTGATTGTTTCAAACACCCCGAACAATGGTAATATCTGAAAAGGGGTTTGATTTGAAAGAAATGCTTATAATATTTGATTAAAGAAAAATAACTGAATGAATCCTAGTCATTTCAGTATAGAGCATATATTACATAATGACTTTGTTATTTAATGACTAACAAAGTCTAGATTTTTTTATTCATGTGAACAAGGAAACAATATCCAATAAAGGGCACTATATTTGAGGTAAATCAGTTGGTGAACTTGAGCACAAAAGTATCAGCAGGACAATAAATCAAACTCAAGTTGTTATTCAAATGCAGAAATTATTCAGAAATTGCTCAATGTTACTAAAATTTCTGAAAATTTTATGTTGATTTTGTGCACCTTAACGAACTGACAGACTTACGTACACTCCACGTACAACCAAAAATGATCACAGGGCAGCTTTACAGTAAAAGCTCAAGTATAGTAACAAAATCATTAATTTAAGATTAAAAGAAAGGAACTGCATAAGTTCTGTTTGTTCCCAGGTCCATAGCTTCCCTTGAATTATTTTTTGCCCAGGGAGGGAGTAGGAGTTAACCTCTAGAACTACATTGTTCAGCCCAATTGTCCTTTAGCTCTTGCCTATTTTAGACTCGGAGCACCGTCAAGAAATAGGATAAGAGGGCGCCTGGGTGGCTCAGTTGGTTAAGCGACTGCCTTCAGCTCAGGTCATGATCCCGGAGTCCCTGGATCGAGTCCCTCATCGGGCTCCCTGCTCGGCGGGGAGTCTGCTTCTCCCTCTGACCCTCCCCCCTCTCATGTGCTCTCTCTCTCTCATTCTCTCTGTCTCAAATAAATAAATAAAATCTTAAAAAAAAAAAAAGAAAGAGGATAAGAGAGGGAAGAATGAGATATTTATTCCTTCCTCTCTCTCCCTGCCACGCTGTGGTTTTGACAGAATTGCATCTCCATATAGCAAAATTCCAGTGGAATGCTCCTCTTTCATTGCAGCAGCTCCCTCAAACAGGCTCGGGTTCCCTCATCCTGGTCCTTCAGACCTGGGGATAGTAATGGCTGCTTATCCTTCACCACCCCTGGGTGTCTCAACATTCCTTCTTCTTCTTTTCTTTTTTTTTTTTTTTTAAAGATTTTATTTATTTATTTGACAGAGAGAGACATGTGAGAGAGGGAACACAAGCAGAGGGGTGGGAGAAGGAGAAGCAGGCTTCCCACGGAGCAGGGAGCCCGATGTGGGGCTCGATCCCAGGACCCTGGGATCATGACCTGAGCCCAAGGCAAACACTTAACCTACTGAGCCACCCAGGCACCCCTCAACATTCCTTCTTGACTCTCTTACCACTGACCACTGTCAAACAAAAAGAAATCTGGACTAGGTAAGGAGAGACTTTACTAAAAAAAAAAAAGACTATTGGAATAAGGGGGAAGGAAACGATTATAATGAAAAGAATGTTCTGACAGTATGATCTGCAAATCTCAGAGGCCAGCCAGAAGGAAGCATCTTTGACAGGGAGGGGTAAACAAAGAGAGAAGCTGGTATGGGGAAGTGGGATGCGCTAGTGGTGTGATCAGATAGTTACAAGGCTGGTAAGTTGTTTCACATTCCAGTGCTGGCTCAGGCTGAGTGCAGTTCAAAGTAAAGGGGTCTGGGGGAAGGTGGGAAGCTTAACTAGAATGTGGTCAAGTCAACTTAGTAGGTATTTTGTCCAACTGGTACCAATAGTTAATGTTTAAATTATGGAGAAAATGTTCTTCCATGACAGAGGAGAAGACTTTTGGTTCAGTGCTTTGAGTAAAATTGGTCATCTTGTTGCTACAGGGCAATGTTATGCTTCTTTCAGTGGAATCCATTTCATTTCAAAATTAGATTTTTTTCCCTCAGAAATACTAATTGCTGTCTAAAAAGTATATTAAATAGGATTACTTCATGGGTCCTCTGGTTCTGACTTTCTAAAAAAAAATAGAAATTACTGGATTTTTTTGAATGCCCTTGGTCACAAAGAACTGACTCACCATATCTCAAGAACTAAGATTGAAGAAAATTTATAGGTAGTCAGAGGAGACTTTATCGTGCTTAGAGGAAGGAGAACACTACTATATTAAAAGTGGCACCTTTCAGGAAAGAGCAGATTCATGCTCATTCCAGCCTAAAAAATTACTATTATGTGCGAGAAAAAGATAAGAACAGAAGGCAGTTAACATTTTGATGCAGCCTCATGCAGAAGGAACTTTTTCGAAGACAAAATTTCAGTTCCTGTTCTGATTCTTGTTAACCGCGGGTATGTGGGCAAGTTCATTTAAACACTCTGACTTCCCATTTTATTTCTTGGAAAATAACTGAAGGTAATAATACATGCCCTACCAACTACTTGCAATTCTTGTGAAGATAAAAAGAGATAATGGAATTGAGAGACTCTGTAACTTGTAAAATTGGAATATCAATGCAATGTGTTATTATAGACACTGAAGAGTGTTCCACCGAAATGTAAAAAGAGTTAACGGAGGACACATGACCCTACATAGATCTGATTTGACTGCTTCACCTGTGTTTGAAATCTTTAAGATTCGATGACTGTATTCATTAGAATTTGAATAGAGACTTGAATGTTGAATTCTTAGAGTTGTTAAAAATGTTAACTTTCCCCTTCCTAACTCATTGTTCCCCAAAACTTGCAGGAGTCAAGGACTACCTATATAAATAAAGATATAATACAAATCATATTAATAGCAAGTATATAGAGGAATTAACATATATGTAAGCCCCTTAAAATAATTTTTTTATTAAACTGTTTGAGATAATGGTAGATTCATATGTGTGAGACAATGAATAATAGATATTGGTCTCTGGCCCTGGTTCCTGGCACAGCTACTGATTTGAAATCCTTGTAATTCCTAGGGGATAAGAGCACTAGAAGCATCTTTTGTTCTAATATTCGATCTTTGACCCTGGTTCCTGACATAGTGTTCCTGAAACCTTTGTAATATCCTACGTGGTATGAGTGTCTTTTGTTCTAATAAGGCAACTCTGGGTGGGCTCCGAGATGAGCTGTGGTCACCAGAAAGATCAAGCCATGATTAGAAGCGTGGAATTATCAGCCCCACCCCCATTCTCTTGAGAAGAGAGAATAGCTGAACATGGAGTTAACGGTCATCATGTCTGTATGATAAATCCTCCATCAAATCCCCCAAATACGAGGTTGAGAGAGCTTCCGGGTAGGTGAAGACATGGAGGTGTTGGGAGAGTGGGGTACCTGGAGAGGGCAGGGAAGCTCTGCGTGCTTTTCCACATACCTTGCCCTATGCATCTCTTCCATCCAGTTGTTTATCTGTATCCTTCGTCATATCCTTTTATAATAAACCAGGAAAGGTAAGTAAACTGTTTTCCTAAGTTCTGTGAGCCGCTCTAGCAAATTAATGGGACCCAAGGAGGGGGTCATTGGAGATTCCAATATCAAAAGCACAGATGACAATCTGACCTTGTGACTGGTGCCTGGCATGAAGGGGTGAGGGCAGTCCTGTGGAACTGAGCTTTTAACCTTTAGAATCTGACACAATTTCAATCTGCAAGTGGCTTTAGGTATGAAATAAGTCTCTTATAAACAGCATATAGATGGCTCTTGGTTTTTTTATCCACTATGTCACCCTTTGTCTGTTGATTGGAGCATTTAGTCCATTTACATTCAAAGGAATTATTGATAGATTTGTATTTATTGTCATTTTGTTACTTGTTTTGTGGTTATTGTTGTAGTTTTTCTCTGATCCTTTCTTCTCTTGCTCTTTCATGGTTTGTTAGCTTTCTTTGGTGATATACTTGGATTCCTTTCTCTTTATTCTTTGCAAATCTATTACTGGCTTTTTATTTGTGTTACATTAGGTTTACATATAACATCTTCTGCATATAGCAGTCTATATTACATTGATAGTTGCTTAAGTGTGAACCCATTCTTGTATGTAAGTGTTGAATCACTAAATTCTACACCTGAAAATAATATTACACTGTATGTTAACTAACTGGAATTTAAGTAAAAACTTGAAAAAGAAAAAAAAATTATTATTAAAATTGTGTCACATCTGATTGCAAAAAAAAAAAAGTTTGAACCCATTCTTTACTGCTCCCCCCAACACTTTTTAGGTATGTGGTGTCATATTTTACATCTTTTTATTTTGTGAATCTCTTGACTGATTTTTACAAATATATTTACTGCTTTTTTTGCTTCTAACTTTTTATACTGTCACTTATGGTCTTTCCTTTCCACTCAAAGATTCTCCCCCCACTTTCTACTTTTTAAAAATGGCTCAGTCCTTCTAGTTCTTTTGCCTTCCCATATATAGAGTAGAATGATCTTGTATGTATCTACAAAATATCTTGCTGGATTTTGATAAGAATCAAGTTAAACAATATATCTGTTTAGGAGAATTAAAATCATTACAACATTGAGATTTCCATTCTGTAAACATAGTGTGTCTCTCCATTAATTTAGAATTTTTATTTCTCTTACCAACATTTTAGTTTTCAGCATACAAGTCCTATATATGTGTTGCTAGATTTACACCTAAATATTTCATTTTTGAGGGCAATGAAGTAAATGGTATTATACTTTTAATTTTAGTGTCCATATTTTCATTGCTAGTGTATAGAAATACAATTGTTTTGTATATTTTATATCTTGTGGCATTGCTGAACTTATTATTTCTAGAAGGGTTTTTTAAATATTCTATAAGATTCTCTATGTATTGTTACCTGCAAATCATGACAGTTTATTCCTTCCTTTCCAATCTGAATGCCTTTTATTTTCTTTTCTTGACTTAATGTTAGATCTTCCAGTATTATGTTGAATAAGAGAGATGAGAGAGAACAATCTTATAGTATTCCTGATCTCCTGGGGGAAGGCATTCAGTCTTTCATCTTTATGTACAATATCACCTGTGGTTTTTTGTAGATACTCTTTATCAAGTTGAGGAAATTTTCCTATATTCCTATTTTTTTTTAGAATTTTTATAATGAATGGGTATCAAATTTTGTCAAATGCTTTTTCTGAATCTATGAATATAAGCACGTGTTATTTCTTCTTCAGTGTGTTAATATGGTGGATTACATTAATTGATTTTCTAATATTGAACCAGTTTTGCATATCTGAAATAAACCCCCTTGGTAATGTTGTATAATTCTTTTACATATTGTTGAATTCTATTTGGCAATATTTTGTTAAGAATTTTGGCATCTGTATTCTTTAGAGTTGTTGGTCTATAACTCTGTCTTTTAACTCTTTTGATTTGGTATCAAGAACATAGTAGCTTCATATAACAAAATGGGAAGTGTTCCCTCCTTTTCCAATTTCTGGAAGAAATTGTATAAAATTAGTGTTAATTCCTCTTTACACATTCATTAAAATTATTCATTGAAATCATCTAGACCCAATGGACTTGGGATTTTTAAAATTATAAATTCAATTTCCTTAAGATTTACATTACAGTTTAAATGAACTATTTCATACTGGGTTAAGTTGTGATAAGTTTTTCAAAGGAATTGGTCCATTTCATCTAAGTTGTCAAATTTATATTTGTAGAGTTTTTCATAATATCCTCTTATAAGTGCAGCTTCTATAGTGATATCACTGTTTCATTCCTGGTATTGACAAATTTTGTCTTTTTTTGGTCAGTTTTGCTAGGTTTCTCTATTCATCTTTTTAAAGAAACAGTTATTTGTTTTATAGATTATCTCTGTCATTTTTCTGTTTTAAGTTTGGTTGATTTCTGTTATCTTTATTACATCTTTCCTTCTGATTGTTTTGGATTTAATTTATGCTTTTTTTCCTAGGTTCTTAAAGTGATAATCTTTTTATTTATTTGGGACTTTTTCTCTTTTTTGTGTATGCAGTTAGTGCTAATAAATTTCTCTTTCAACATTGCTTTAGTGGTATTCCACAAATTTTGATATGTTGTATTTTCATTTTTATTTAGCTTAATTTTTTAAATAGCCCCTGAGATTTTCTCTTAGGACCATTGACTATCAAAATGTGTTGCTTAGATTCCACATGTTTTCTGTATCATTCTGTTGATGATTTCTAGTTTGATTCCATTGCAGTTAGAGAACACATTTTGTACGCTTTCAATTCTTCAAACATTGTTGAGGTTTGTTTATGGCCAGGGTGTGGCCTACAGACAGTCCCTGATTTATGATGGTTTGACTTATGATTTTTCAATTACGATGTACAGAAGTTATATGTGGTCAGTAGAAATGATACTTCAAATTTTGAATTTTGATTTTTTTCCCAGGCTAGTGATAGGAGGTAGATACTCTCTTGTAATGCTGGGCAAGGAGCCACGGCTCCAAGTTAGCTACGTGATCAGGAGAATAAACAACTAATACACTTAGAACCATTCAGTTTTTCACTTTCAGTACAGTATTCAACAAATTACATGAGATATTCAACACTTTATTATAAAATAGGCTTGTGTTAGATGATTTTGCTCAACTGTAGGCTAAAGTAAATGTTCTGAGCTCATTTAAAGTAAATGAAGCTAAGCTCTGAAATGCATTTTTGATTTACAATGTTTGAAATGCATTTTTGATTTACAATGTTTTCTGCTTACAATATGTTTATTGGGAAGTCAAGGAAGGTCTGTATTTTGGTTTATGTTATGTAGGCACTTGAAAAAAAATGTGTACTGTACTTTTGTTAGGTTAAGTGTTCTAAAAATGTAATTAGATGCTTTCACTTGATGGTGGTATTCAGTTATTTTATACTCTTGCTGGTTTGGTATTTGTTCCATTAACTGTTGATAAGGAAGTGTTAGAGTCATCAATATAATGGTGCATTTGTCTGTTTATTCTTTCAATCTCATTGACCGTTTTGTCAATTTATAATGTCTTTCTCTAACTCTGGCAATTATCTGATATATATGTAGCCACTCCTGATTTTTTTTTTAATTGTTTGCATGGTATGTTTTTTACCTTCATTTTGCTTTCAAATATTATATGATTATATTGAAGTAATTTTTTTAGACAGCATAACATATAAAATAATTTACATATAATACAATTATTGATTATTGAGTAAGGGTAAAATCTGTCATTTTATTTTTGTTTTCTGTTTGTTCTATTTTTTATGTTTCCTGTTTTTTAACTTTTCTGTGGGTTCCTTGATCATTTTTGAGAATTCCATTTTGATATAGTGTTTTTTATTGAATCTCTTTACATAGCTCTTTTAGTGATTGTTCTAGGTAATACATTATATATTTACATAATTCATCATCTACTGGTGTCATTTATCAATTCAAGTGATATGGCATCTCCCTTTATGTCCATTTACCTTCCTGTTTACAATAAAATTGCCTTAAATAATCCCTCTACATGCATTTAGGACTACATCAGAGAGTATTATAATTCTTTATTCATTCATGAAACATAATTTAGAAACTTAAGAAAGGAAAGTCTTTTGTATTTACTTATATTTTTGCCTATCGTGCTCTTTTTTTTTTTTTTTTCCTTTCTGATGTTCCAGGTTTCTTCTTTTATCATTTCTTTTCTGTCTAGATGACATCCTTAGCCAATCTTTCAGAGCAGGTCTGCTGACAACAAATTCTTTTGGCTTCCTTTCATCTGAGAATCTTTGTTTTCCCCTTTAATGCTGAACAACATTTTCACTGGATATAGAATACTGAGTGAATAGATTTTTTTTCTTTCAACTTTAGATAAATGCTGCTTATCAATCCTTCTGGGTTCTATGGTTCCTGATGAGAAATAAGTTGATATTCTAATTGTTTTTCACCCATATGTGAGATGTGATTTCTCTCTCACTGCTTTTAAATTTTTTTGCTTTGTCTTTACTTTTTGGAAGTATTACTGTCATATATCTTGGTGTAGCTTTCTTTGGGTTCTTTCTGTTTGGGTTTCATTCAGCTTCTAAATTCTGTATGTTTATATATTGTGTCAAATTTAGGAAATTTCAACCATTATTTCTCTGAATACTTTTTACCCTCCACCTTCTTTCTTCTCTCTTCTCTTAAAATGCCACTAAATGAATTTTTAAGTCTTTTGTTATACCTCCATAGGTCCCTGGGGCTCTGTTTCTTTATCGTCAATCATTTTTTTTCTCTGTGTTGTTTATATTGGGCACTTTCCATTGTTCTATCTTCAAGCTAACTGATTTTCTCCCTCTGTTTTCTCCATTTTGCTTCGAACCCACCCAGTGAGTTTTTATTTTGATTATGTTTACAGTTGTAAAATTTTCACTTGGTTGTTCTTTACATCTTCTCTTAATTTGCTGAGGCTTTCTATTTTCTTATTTGTTTTAAATATGTTCATATTTGCTCATTGAAGCATTTTTACGATTACTGTTTTAAAATCTTAGATAATTCTAACATCTCTGCCATCTCAGTGTTGGCATCTATTGATTATCCTTCTTCACGCAATTTGTGATCTCCTTGGTTCTTGTTAAGATAAGTGATTTTCAACTGAGACATGGGCATTTTTACATTCTGGCCATTATATTCTGGGTCTTATTTAAACCTTCACTTTCAGCTGCATTGTTCTAACATTACTCTGGCAGAATAAGGCAAAGGGGGGCAAGGGACACTGCCTTGTTACTGCCAGGTGTGTATATGATATAGGCTGCCCATCTGTCTTTGTAGACCCCCAAAAGGGCAACCTCTCTTTATTGTTGGGTGGGGATGGAAGTCCATATTTCCCATGTTGTCTCCACTGACACTGAGGAAGACTGGAGGATCATTACCTCCTGGTGGGGACACAAGTCCAGCCTCCCCACTCTGTCTTTTCTGCCACCACCCCTGCAGAAGGCTTTAGGTGCTTCATTGTAGTCTGACAAGGGTGGAAGCTGAAGCTCAACCTTTTCTGGGGTACGGGAGGAGAAAGGCATGGTTTTCTGGGGTATTTGGCAAGAGTAGCAAGGTTGCTATTTAAGAAATGTTCTGTTTTATTGGGCTGCCTTTATCCTGGTCCTTTGGCTGGAGAGATTAGGCTTTTGTTGGGGTTTTCTTTTGGTCTGTGCCCTTGACTCTCTGGGTTGCCAGCTTCTTCAAGTTCATGTCTTAAATATATGAGAACTCATCACCATTTTTTTCCTTGGATTCTGAGGTTTCAAGGCAGCTTGTCTTCTTTTCTCCATGTTTCAGAACCTTCTTGTGTTGTTTCAGAGATAATGTCCAGTGATTTCAGTTGACTTAGTGGGAAAAGTAGGAAAAAGTATGCCTGATACAAATCATATTTATAATCTGCATATAGATATACAACCAATATATAACTACATGAAATGCCTTTTAACACGTGTTTTGTAATTTATACATGCAGTTTTAGCCAGCCACCTCACAAAGTGAAGAACCATCTCTGGGGCTGCTCAGTCCACAAATAACATTTCTAGAGATATTAAGGCTGTAGAATGTTATCTCAAAAGACCAGCTCTACTTGAGAGGGAAGGAGAGTCCCAGGCCAGTCCAGGCCACAGTGCTCTCATCTGCTGCCCCCCAGGGCCCATCAAGACCCTTCTCAGTTGGTCATTCAAAGAGAATAATCAGCTATTTCTCAAACTAGCCTATAAGGAACTTACATAAGCTTTGAGGCAGGAAAAGAAATATGTGCCTTAAAATTAAATTTCTCTAATTTGAAATAGGAGGCTATAATATGATACCTTTTTATTTGTTTGTTTGTGTTTTGGTGCCATATGTAACTTAACTTTTTCATATTTTATATTAACCAGATGCACTGCACACAGAAACGGAGTGAAAGATAGCATCCTTATTTGCCATCTTGATGAATAATGACACATGTGACTGAAGGATACAAGCAGCAGTCTTTCTTTCTGGAAGCAATCTTTTCTTTCATCTCCTCTGCAGCAAGGTTACCTGTCTCTGGCTTGAATATAAGAACTAATCTAAAACGCATGCATACTGCACTTACACACACCATACTTTACAAAAGCACCTGAAGTAATTTATACTTTCTAATTATGCCAAAGTTTAACAAGGAATTATAAACTATTTTGAGAGACAAATTACTAGGGGGAAAGAGAGGTAAAATAAATAATCAGGAGTATGTAAAATTATAAATCCTATAATTAAACTGTTTCAATTAGACAGATTAGTCAACTGAAAGGAAAATCAATTATTCTGGTAAGGAAGGAAAGAAAGGGAAGGATCATTTGCTGTGTACCTCCCATGAGCTCAGAGTGAACAACACTCCTTCACATTCATTCTCTCATTTAATTTTCACAAGACCATGAGGTAAGCCTTATTATCACAAATGTACAGATGGAGAACACAGAGGTTTAAATTCACATTAGTAATAAGTGGCTGAACTAAATTCAAATTCCCCTTTACCTGATAGCATTACTTATATTCTTTATTCTTATATTCTATACGTATATTCTATATTCTTCCCATCTCCAGAAAACATTACAACAAACTTAAATTTGGATAATATAGGGGGATACTGTTTGTTCTTTCCTCAGGGCCCCTCTTAGTATTATAAACATATTCTACCATTTAGTCTGATCTAAAGGCACAATCCCATACTTAATGTCTGGGGAAAAAAAAACACCCATGGATTAAAAATTATCTCCCAGTTCAATGATCAATTTAATCATGGAAGATCAAAAAGAGCAGGGCATTAGTTCTAATAAACATATATTAGAAATCAAGGACAAATATTTGATAGTTTCTCTAGCCAGTCCTTCCTTACCATGCTCTTCCCCATTTTCCGTAATGCTAAGAGATGCATAGCACAAAATAAATAGATCATTTCTGAAGAAAATTTATCAAAATGGGAGAAGAAAAGAAGCCTCAAACTCCAGCTCTTTCTCCTGGGAAATGAATCAAACAAAAAGCACAACATTAAGAAGGTCATCTTTCCCTACAGGGTTCAATTTTTTAACTGGTAGGAAATAATTATTCTTCATATTATAACTGTAGAAAGTAAACCATAGAAAATGAGTTTTCCCAGAGTTGTACACAATGTCATTGATGAGTAAAATAATCTTTGTTTCTAGATTCCAGTTTCTTTTCTATTTAAAAACTTTCTTCAATTTAGAACATATTAGTTGACAGATATTACCTAGATTTGGCCTGATGTATCAATATGGCTCTCAAATAATCACCATGGGGAAAGTATTATTAAGTTAAAAAAAAGGGAGATCAATCATTATATATCACTCATATGTCAACCAGTACATATATATCATCTGTTTATACACACACACATACACAATGGGTATTTGGTGAGTGTGATTTGGCAACATTGAGGGCAATACATTAAAAATTATTTTATTTTATTGTTAAAAACCCTAAATTAGATTTAGATTGAGTTGTAAACACATATTTTCCTAGGATTCACCAAAATGGAATTACTACTCTAATTTAGAGAAGATCCATGAGCTGTAGAGAATATGGACAGTATCTCAGGGAGGCAGCAAAGGGAAAAAGAAGAGACACTGACAGTTACCTTACACAACTGAGTTAAAACTATTCAACAAGTCTCTTTACTGTTCACACTTAACTCATCTTTTCTCTACACATATAGATAACGATATGCAAGACATGATGGCTCAAGGATCTAGTAAGGATGACACACCAAAACAAAAATCTTAATCCCATTAGAGCCACCTATAACCTTCCATACATTAAATAAGCAGATATCCTGGGTGAAATCAAAAGCCCTTGTTCTCTCTCTCTCTCTTTCTCATGTTTTCTGGGTTTTTTTGGGGGGGGGGGGGCATTGTTGGTTTGTTTGTATGGTCTCTCAATCTTCCTATCAAAGTTGTTCTAACTCTGGATGAAAGCAAGACCAATGCCACTTCTTTTGTGACTTTTAGGTCACAAAATACTGCTTCAATTTCACAATTATAAAGACAATTCTATTTAATAAAGACTAGTTCTACTTAATAGTGAAAACTATTAAAATTCATTTAGTATTAAAATTTTGTATCCCAAATGTGTGTCTGAGATAATCAGTAAGGCTGCAGCTGAAGATGAAGGCATAGTCATGGGCTTTCCCAACTTTTGTTTGACTTCGCCTTCCTTAGCAAATCTCTAAGGGATACTTTTTTTCATTTTTTATTTAAATTCAATTAATTAACATATAGAGTATTATTAGTTTCAGAAGTAGCGTTCAGTGATTCATCAGTCTTATGTAACACCCAGTGCTCATTACATCATGTGCCCTCCTTAATGTCTATCATCCAGTGACTCATGGGTCATAGATAACAAAGTTATCCCCTCCTGCAACTCTCAGTTTGTTTCCTATGATTAAGAGTCTCTTATGGTTTGTCTCCCTCTGATTTCATCTTTTTTAATTTTTCCTCCCTTCCCCTATGATCCTCGGTTTTGTTTCTTAAATTCCACATATGAGTGAAATCATATGATAATTGTCTTTCTCTGATTGATTTATTTTGCTTAGCATAATACCTTCTAGTTCCATCCACATCATTGCAAATGGTAAGGATTTCATTTTTTTTGATGGCTGAGTAATATTCCATTGTATATATACCACATCTTTCATGTAATCTTCCCTCCCTGCTCTCAGAAACTGGTAAAATGTTTCAAATGTGCTCTTTCCCTTGTGAGTATTCAGTGGATTCTTTGTGTTTAGCCCCATTTCTGCCTTTCACATGCAATTTCTGAGAGCTGAAATAAACTTTCAGTCCCTATGTAAAAAAATACACATGGAAAATATTATTTAGCTGCTACTTCAAATGGTACTTACTCCCAAAAAGATAAACCAATGAAAACAGATTATTTGTCTAGGTAACAGCTTACACATCAAGACTATTCCAATATGCAGTTTGCATATCAAAATTTGCTTTGCTTCTCCAACCCAAAGCTCTTATATCTTCCCAATCTCATGTAGCTGCTGCCTTAAAATCATCCAGCCCCACACTACACTTTCCAACTTTCCCTTTGGGTGGACAATATTAAGACTCTGTCAAGATGGTCTCCTCTCTTGCTCCAATTAATCTAATAAACTCAGCTTTGCTTGATCAACAGGGTTTTCTGGAGATCTGTGGGGTGGATGCATGGGATTTTGCCATCTCTTTGACTCAGATGAAGGCAGCTGTGCTCTGAGTGGTTACCTATTCCTTCCTTAGCTCCACTTAACCTGGCTTACCTTCAGCTTCTCTCAGCTCAAGTCTTTTAGTCCTCCTAGGCAACTCTGTTGCACAGAACCTACAACAGTAACACCTGGGCTTTTTTTCAGGTGTGAATCACCTTTAGTCTCTAGGAAACACTTTTTTCTGGACAACCTCAAGTGTGCAAAGCAAACTTTAGGTGGAAGTCTACAATGTTCCCAAAATAATATAGAAGTGTGAAGTTCTCTAGTCTCCTAAAGTCCATTTCACAAGTATTGGGACCCGGGGGGTTAGCAGCAAATATATAACCTCCTTCTTAGGATTTCACAACTCAGATGTCTTAAAAGAAATAGTCCTGACAAATCCTTATTTAATTCCTAACACATAAACTCTTATACCATCGACATGAGTGAGAACTTAGGGAGGCCTTCAAATAGTTTTGGCTATAAGCATTGTGTACATTTCACAACTCATGGGTCATAGATAACAAAGTTATCTATAATCTTAGAGTCTTAGCCAAAGTATCCATTTTGATATAAATATTATGAGATAGTTCATTTCTCCTGATGGGATGTCTCCTCTTCTTCATGGTAACACAATTTAGGTATGTTTCCTGAAGACGTAGCCAAAGACTGAATATCCTATCCTTTTTTGAAGCTGTTTGTGACTATGTATTTTGCTTCTAACCAATGAAATTTTAAGGAAATAATGTGTACAACTTCCTTATTGCCTATGAAGAAGGAATGGCTTATCTGCCACTATTTCTTTTCCTTCTTTTACAAAAACTGGAACATGGACTTGGCATTCTCCTATTTTAACCAGTACCCTAGAGAATGATAGAATGATTGATGAAAGAAAATTGGGTCTCTAAAGAACCTGGTAAAGCAGAAATTCTCAGCTCTAGATCACTAACCTATGTGAGAAAAAATAAAATCTCTCTATATATTTTTATGTCTGTGTTACAATAGCTCAACCTGCATACTAAACAATAAGCTTCCTACTATACATATAATAACAGAGTTAAAACCTAAGTGTAGAGCTGTCAAAAAGTAGGGTAATGAATGTATGGAGAACACTCAGAAATTATCAATATAAATTATTTACAATGACCAAGCTATGGCAGCAACCCAAATGTCCATTGATAGATGAATGGATAAAGAAGATGCAGTATATATATATATATATATATATATATATATATATATATATATATACATATATAATGGAATATTATTCAGCCATAAGAAAGAATAAAATCTTGTTATTTGAAACAACATGGATGCACCTAGAGGGTATAATGTTAAGTGAAATAAGTCCTATGTGGAAGTTAAGAAACAAAGTAAGCAAACAAACAATTTAGAAAAGGAGACCAAAAAAAACAAAAAAACAAAAAAAAACAGACTCTTAAAAAACAGAAAACAAATTGATGGTTGCCAGAAGGGAGGTAGATGGGAGATGATCAAGGCGATTAAGAATACACTTATCTTGATGAGCACTGAAAAATTAATAGGATTGTTAAATTGTTATATTGTACACACTTGAAACTAATATAACACTGTGTGTTAATTATACTCGAATTAAAATAAAAAAATAAAACTGTAACAAGCTTGTAGAAGAGAGAAAATTTTGGTTCTGATTTAGGGGATACAATAGCTTCTCTGGTCCTTATTTTCATTATCTATTACATGAGATTTCACCAAATGGCAAAGTGCTTCTACTTCCAAAAGTCTAGAAGTTAATTCTCCATATTACAGCAGTGTTGGGAATGACAGCCTATCATCATTCTTATACACCTTCAGAGTTATAGGTTGCCTGTGATTATATGGGGTCTCTCCCTTTTATTTATTTTATTGGGCATTATTTATTTAACAAGATCATGAACAGAGAATCCACAGTGCAGGTTGTCCTGTCTCTAACTCACCTCTATGGTGTCAAATACGAGTTGCAGAAAATAACTTCCAATTGACCACATGCTAGCAAAAGAAAAAGAAGAAAAACAAATCTTCTAACATTGATATTTCTTTTCAATTCTATGAGCTTAAGTGTTCCACTAGAACATAAACTCGGATTCAGACATATTTTAGGATCTCTGATGAAACAGAGGGCAGGTGTACCAGATTCGAATTTGCTTAAGAATGTTGTGCTGAAAGAAAAAGAGGAAATGGGATTGCTTGGGGCATCTACGGTAGGAGTGGAAGGGTGGGATACAGAAGGACAGAGTGGGTGATATGATGTCTATTCAAGATGCTGACTGGCCTGGCTCAAATTGAGATCTGGGGCATGACCCTTACGAAGTGAAAGGGTGCAAGTAAACTCCGGAGGAGCAGTTTTCATGGAGAAGTCATAAAACGTTGGAACACAGGTAAACAATGCTGCTTGAGTGACCAGATGATGAGACACAGAGGAGAAAAACAAAGCTCCATCATATTGAGGACACCTGGGAACACAATGTTGCTCTGTCAGCTCAGAGGCTTCTAGTCTGAAGCTTTGGAATTGTTGAAAAACAGAACTTATCAGACCTTTTTCAAGAATCCCTATACCCACTTTCTCTTATTTTTTTAGACTAGTCCGTAGGGAGAGTGTATCTAATTCAACATAAGCAGGGATGTTGGCTTAAGCTGCATGAATGCTATATTTCCACAAAGTAGTTGGCACATTCATTATGACCAAGGAATTCAAATACTATTATAATAATAGTTACCCTGTCGGAAATGCATGATGGAGACAGTGGAAACGTCAGTCAATGCCACTGCAGCAGACTGAAGTTGGATTATAAGCAATATAAATCTCTGAAGTTGAAGGCTGAGCTGCCTAAAGCTACAATCATTATTTGCATAGTTTTCAAATATGGACTCATGTGCCAAAATGTCTTGTTGTTTAGTTGTTGGGTTTTCCCCTTTGGTTTTTGGCATAGGAAAGATATCGATGAATGCTGCAGAGCATACCTGAGCAAACAAGTTGGAAATAAAACAACGAATTTGAATGTAGCTGAGACAAAGTAGAAAATATATTTCTGAGGCAGTGAATTGTCAGTTTGCTCCCGAAAATTAACAAACAGGCCTTAAATAATAATAAGGTCCCAGGTCCTTCCTTACATCAGTCACAGAGTGTCAACAACTGAAGTTCAGGTAGCTTTTTGCTTCCTTTTTAATTCTCCACTTGGCATATACAAAATTGTGTCTTCTCACTTTTAGTCTAAGGTTATATTTTCTGTAACTTCTCACTTCAGCGAATTCACGGCACTGAGATGAACAAACTCAAGATTTGAAATCTGCCTTTTGAAACTTCGTCCCCATATTATGGTTTTTAGGTAGCTAAAGTCATCAATATAAATAACTTTAAAATACCATAATTTCATGAGCTGTTAGACTTTAGTTTTATCATTTATTTTCTCCCAATTATTCCTTTTTAATAGTAGGTCTAGAAAATTATCCTTGACTAGCATTGTTAACTCATCCTTTCATTCTCCCAAAGAAATCTCTTATTCAAACAAAGAAACCTTATTTCTGAATGATCTCAGTGGGACTTCATGTTCATCTATGCACTGCTCGGTAGCTTTAAAGCACCATGCTTTTAAATGACAAAAAGAAAATACATTTTCTCATAATCTATGTAGAAAAAAATCTAAAGGTTTGGGTAAGTACAAGGGCTGTGCTCAAGTATTTGATTCATTGAATCATGAAACATTTAGAAAATGCCTACTTCTTCATGTGCTGCCTTTTTGTTATACTGACACATTAGGATTTTGCTTCCCTATAATTCTAAAATGAATAATAGGAGAACATCAGGTAGTCAGGGATTATCATCATATGGGCATTCCAAGGCCAGTTCAAACCAATTATGTCCAACAATGCCACTTCCATTTCAGAAGACATTTATTGGTCACACATATGGCAGCTCCTTTCAGGGACATCTAGAAGACAGCACAGAGGTCTTCATATTTCTAAACAACAGAAAGATCATGGATTATGTTTTAGTTATCTTTTGCTGCAAAACAAATTATCCTAAAATGTAGTGACCTAAAACAACAATAATCACTTTTTAATTTTTCACAGTTTCCATGGGCCAGGAATTCCACAGGGAGCTTCTGGTTCTATGTCTCTCACAAGATTGCAATCAGAGATTGGTTAGAGCTACAGTCTTCTGAAGCTTGAGTGAAACTATAGGATTTGCTTCCTAGTGGCCCACTCACAGGGCCAGCTGGTTGATGCAGACTGTTGGCCAGGAGCCTCCGTTCCTCTCCACTGGGGCTCTTCCACATGGCTGCTTGTATAACTTTGCAGTATGATTATTGGCTTTCCCCAGAACACATAATCCAAGAGACCAAGGCGAGAAGCTGTAATACTTTTTATGATCTTGCCTCAGAGGTTACATATGTCACATCCACTCTGTTCTACTAGCCTCACCAGTCATCTCTGATTCAATACGGTAGGGGACCCATACAAGGGTCTCAATCGCAGCAGGAGAAGACCATTGGGGGACATATCTGGCTAAGACAAATTCTCTAAAGTATGTTGTACATTATCATTTTTAAGTTTTTAACCACACAAATGTAGAACTGTCTAAAAGACTAAAGATTCCTATCATATGCATTCTTCTTTATAGAGTAGAAGGAATATATCTTCCAATGTATACACTTCCCATCACTTGACTGACTACAGAGAGAGAGAAATTGACTTTCCCTAAAAAAAATCACAATATACAGAGTTCCACAACAAACACTTAAATTTTATTAAGAAAGGCAATATAATAGCATTACAGAAAGTTTCAGTAGATCTAATAAAAAGTCACCAATCATAATCCTATGTAACATAACCCTTCATTTTATATACTCTCAGTGTTCGTTTATATGCCTAAATATGTTATTTACATGGTCACAGTAATAATATAAATACAAGTTATAGTCTGCCTTTTTTACTTAACATGAACTTAGTATTTTCATGTTCCACAATTATTATTAGATTAGTTGTATAAATTTTAGATGTTACTGGAAAAGTTTAGTGTAGCCATATAAGGGGATTTACTTGATTTAAAGGATTAGTCAGTGAGAATGCATGTGACCACCAAACTACCTCACTAGCTTCTCCTCTAATAACACAGAATTTCTTATGTACAACAGTTACACAGAAATATGTTTGCTACATTTAAATATGTAATCTAGTAGATAACAACCCTGATCATGGAGTAATATAAGTTCCTAAAATTGCTTCTCCTTAATAAGATTCCTTATTGCCAATTGTTGAAATACTCATTAAATACAGCAATATTTGCTTAATGATATTCATACATATTTTTATGCAGATGAGCATTTTAAATCCCAGATATTTTTTTTAATTTACTGAATGATAAACATAAGGGATTCTCAATTTCATTGGGAAGACAAACAGCACATTCTCCAGACAAGTGACAGACAGGGGGCCTTTATGGCAGCAGGGAAAAAATAGTATAATAAGGAAAAAAACTCTCAACTTGATCTAATTTAGAGCCCAGAAGAGCTCTAGGAATCTCTGAGAATTAATCTTTCTATTTATCCAGAGTGAAAGAAGACAATTAAGGTTACGAAAAATAAAATGTAAATGAGCAGCTTTTTTTCTCCTCAGCAATATTCTACCCTCGTTCCTAATAACTGAAGCTTTGTAAGCCAAACTTAGCATTAGAACATTTTATACTTCTTTCTTGCAGAAAGAAAAAAAAGTGATTTGAGGCTGCATATTTTTTAGATTATAAAATGATGTTTAAATTAAAATACAAATGGATAATCATCAAAAACACGTCAAACTTGAAAATTGGATTTTGAAATTAATATGATGTATTATAAGTATTAGTTTATGTGTCTTTCTTCCCTTATTGACCTGGGAGTTCCATCAGAGGAAGATTCACTTTGTATTCCTGTCACCAAGAACACTATCTAGCACATAGACACTCAAGAAACATTTACTAAAATAATTTTTTTAATTATCTCCTAATTTGAGTGGAAGTAGAGAATCTCAACTAACTGAATATGGAACTTACCTTTCTCCTAAACTACTCTTTTATTCTGTTAATTTCAAAACCTTGAATATTCTGACTTTGACTATGGACAAGTTTGGTTGTCTCTTGTAATTACAAATGATGTTTCTGGTATTATTTTCTATAATTACTTAAAAGATATATCAAGTCTAACATTCAAGAAAGCATACTCTCCCCCACATATATATACAAGCATGTATGTATACAAACATGTATGTATATATATATACACCAATACATGGGTACCAACCTACACAAAACTGGATAAAAGCCATCCTCTTTCCCACATCTTCAACCTCACTTTTAAATCAATCTCTATTCAATATTTATGTTTTTAGTTCTTTTTGATGACTGTATCCATTTCTCTAAATATAAACTTTTATTACTTTTCTCAGATTTGCTAACGTTAGACCATATTTATTTGCAATCATGAAATACTGGGATATTACATTTGATGTCCTCCTCTCACACTTTGTGTTACATTATCATTTCTAATTATTCTACTGATTACTTTTGGAACTCAACTAATAGTCTTGTTTCTATTTCCTGTTTCTTTAAATTCAGTTTGTATCTTGACTCCTTATTGGGAGAGAAAGTCTTCCATGAGTTTCTCATGCTACATTTCTGTTGGGTATGCTAAAAAGGCAAGGCCCTGACTGCTCTTCACCTGGGTTGTACTCACAGTGAGCAATCTTGGGGCAAAGAGCAGTCTTGCTTAATGCCTGCTATAAAAGATGTGGATTCACCAAGTTCAATGTCTGTGCCTGTGATGCAAACCTCCTGTGTACACAGCATCCTGCTAGATCCATCTGCATAGCCCGGGGAGGTAAGAAAAACTGACTCAGACATGATGCTCACACTGCTTGCTGTGCTGTGAGAAATAAGTCCTTTGTCTCTGACCCAGAAGACTTTCATCTTCTGCCAGTATCTGTGAAACAGTAACAGGCTTACTTAGCATTGGATACACACATTCCTCCTCAATCAGCTATGCTCTAATTTTTACATTATTGAGGTTTTTAACATCCATTTTCCATTCTAAAACTTTAATTAAACTTTCTGCTCTTCGTCCTAAAATTGCTATATAATTTAAAATCCAATAAACAGTTTACATTATTAATAACTATTAAACATTTGGTGTACTAGGATTTTGTCTCTATGAGTCCAATGTTATACTCTTTGAACCACCATAAAGAGACTTTTCAGAAGAGTGTGAAGAGTGTCTCTTTCCTCTGAAAGAAATCTTTTATTACTTCCTTGATATTTTCTTCCATTTTCTCCCTCCTTCTGTACTCCTTTTAGTTGATTATTATAGTGATTACTCACCTATTCACCTATTTTTGGCCTCTTGTTTTTTGCTCTGCATTGTTAAAGATTTGTTTAACTTACTTTCCATAACTTTTAATTGAGTTTTTATATTTATTTTCATATTAATTTTTAGACCTTAACAACTTTTTCTTTTTCTAAGGTAGCTTTGACAATTACCCAATTCTAGGTTTTTTATATAATTGTGTGTTAGACTATGGTAAGGTTTATTTACTTGTTTGTTCTCTTCTATAAACTGTTTCTTTTTTCTCCCAGGGTAGTAGTTTTCATTTTATTTAATATTTTGTCTTTCTTCTTGATACTGACATTTTCTGTATTCATCTGTGGTGTGGGGAATGTTATGGTATGCTATTCAGATTTCCCCCTCAGGATTAAAGCATTTATTTGTCTAGTTGCTGGGATGGTTGTCCGCTAACTACTCTCAGTTCAGTCTACTGCTTTAATTATGTCAGCTGGGTGTTCTACTCAGCTGAAGGGCATGTGCTTTTCCTGAAGCAGCTCACATTCAATGTCTAATCCACAATGGAACATAGAGCCCCAGAGCCCTTGCTTCAGAACTTTGGACTTTTGGACTCTTGGGATAGAAGGATTACCCCAGCTTCAAAGTTCCCTGCAGGGCCATCTGTGTCCACGTCATAACTGTATCATAGTCTCATTTTCCCCTTTATTCAATCCTACTACCTTTCCCCACCCAACAGATCTTGATCCCAAAGCCACTTCCTCATAAACTTCTTGCATGATGCTCTGTCTCAGATTTGGCTTCATAGGAAACCCAAACTGCAACAAGTAATTGTTGGTTCCCCAATAGAAAATTAAAATTGAGAGTGTGAGCACCCTCTGCTACTACATAAAATGGTAGGTGTTCTTACCTTTCCTCTGAATGGGAAACATTTCTGGAAGGCTCCATGGCATCTCACTAGTAGGCTTCAACTTAGCATAAGGGGCCTGGGAGGACAGCTATCAGCCATGCCAACCCTCATGTGCCTGATGAGGAGGGCTCTACTTTGGGCACAACAATTACCCTAGAAGACTTAACCCCCCCCAGACTATTTTTAGATAAAGTGTCAAACAACTATTTGTTTTGGGATAACTAGTAAATCCCTGGGACATAGAGGAATCAACATTTCTATATAAAGAACATCAGTTACAATAGTCTCCTCTTTCTCCATGGTTTTGCTTTCCATGGTTTCAATTACCCAACATCAACCATGGTCCAGAAGGTCAATAATAGCCTAACACTACATAACACTATCAATTTCATCTCATCATATAGTCATTCTATCTCATATCATCACAAGAAAAAAGAAGGGTGAGTAAGATATTTTGAGGAGAAAGACCATATTCACATAATTTCCATTATAGTATATTGTTATAATTGTTCTATTTATTAGTAGGTATTGTTAATTTCTCACTGTACCTAATTTAGAAATTAAACTTTATCATAAGTATGTATGTATAGGAAAAAAACATAGTATATATAAAGTTTGGTATCATCTGCAGTTTCAGGCATCCACTGGGGGTCTTGGAATATATCCACTGTGGATAAGGGAAGGCTACTGTAATTTCTTTATTTTCACTTCAATTTTTTTATGTGTTTCTTTACTACCTTTATTTCATAAAGTTTTTCCATGCTCCTACCAGTAGGTATGTTCTCATTTTTACTGTATTCTCTCTAGAACATTCTGGGCTCTGATATCTACTGTCATGTTTTCTCCATTAACACTCTCTCATGCTCTTTCTAACTTCCAAAATTTGTTGAAAGAAAAACGTCATTCTATGATAGTACTCACTTATTATTCTATATTGTATTTAGTTTTATTTCTATGTTTCTTTTTTAATTTTAGTGAGCTCTAAAAGTGGAGAAGTAAGAAAGTACTCACTCTGTTATCCTAAACTGAAATGGTTCACCCAAATTAAATACTACACTACTTAAATAAAATTTCATGTTTTGTGTATAAATTGGATGGCATATATGTAATATATGGGAATATATTGGTAGCGGTAGCACTATCCAGAAAGTCAGAAGGTTTGAGTTCTATTGCATATTTCAAATAATTAACCATGTGGTATTGGGCAAGTGATTTCACGGGGTTTCATTTTTCTTGCCCCAGATCTTCATTCAAGCAGAGCTATTTGGGGAATATTCTTAAACATCTGTGATGATTCCAAATTTAGATACAAATCTATAGTGAAAAAAATTAACAACAAAGCCAAACACTTCAGTTATCTGCTCCTCATGTGTCCATGAGCCAGTTATTGATATGTCCCTGGGAACTCAACTTTCTCTAATCTCTGTTTCTCAATCATAAGTGAAGTTATGCATTTGTGTATGATTTGGTATAGACGAAGGACATTTTATAAGCATCATTTGCTCTTGATTTCGGCATCTCAAAATGTTCTGGCCAGATTCCCCCTTATATGCCAATTAAACTTATTTTGATGAATATGAGTCATCTGTAATTTATTGAACATAACATGGAAACAAATTATTTTTAAAAATGAGCAAAACTGGGTCACCGGTCAAACATGAATAAGGTCTTTATCATCTTTCTTGGAACATTTTTGTCATTTAATAATTGAAGTGTCTAACACAATTCCAGTCTTTTAAATGTTAGTCATCTATGTTGGATCTGGGGGGGGAAATACTGTAAAATTTCTGCTCCAGTATATTTGCTGCAAATTATGATAATATGGTTTTAGATTTTTACTGTGAATAGACAGGATTTCCAACTAACTAGAAATAATGTTATAAATTCCATCAAAGGGAGCTCATTTATGAGCTGATAGGGACTAATAATGACCTCTAACTGTGTGACAGCGTTAAGCATTTTGGGCTTTCAAATTTACTTACTAGGAAAATTTTTGCATATTCATTTTAATTGAATGTCATAATTATTTTTCTAAAATAGTCAAGTAGGAAATATGTAGAAATGTCAAATGCCTATTTAAAAAAAAAAAAAGAAAAGCATGGCTAATCCTAAAAATGTAGCTCTCTATAAAGACTTCCCTGGTCATCTACTTCCAGATACCCTAACAAGATCCACAATATGCCCTTAAAATCATTTCCAGAGCCTGACACCTTTGACATCTGAAAGTAAATTTATGTCTAAATAGAATCTATATTTTTACAATTTCTTTAATTATGCCATTGACCGTGAGCCAAAACTAGGTTCTGTACTACTTAGTATGTGACCCTGAGTGAGGAACTTAACCTTACTGGGCCTCAGTTCACTTATCTGTAAAATAAAGATAATAATGATTTTTACCTCAGAGGGGTGATAGAGAAATTCAACAGGTTTTTACAAATTAAGTGCTCACCAAATGCCTGACATATAGTCAACATACAGTGATCATTTGCTATAATAACAATAATTGTTACCTTATGGTAAATAAGGTACACATTTTTCCTTTATCATTTTTTTATGTTTATTAAATCACCTTTACCTTTTCCGTTTCCAAATTAATACTTTGATATCTGCAACTTTTCATAACATTCTACTAATTTTCAAGTATTTAATCATCTGAATTGTATGCAAAATAATGTTTATGTAGTGAATTCTATGTGCCAAAACACACATAAAAACAATATGGGGAAGGGAAGGTAATTATTAATATGGAGCTCCTTATCCTTAAGGCACTTACAAGTTGTCAGATTGCTACCCACATAAATAGAGCCAAACGAATATATGGACAGTGCTTTCCTTTTGGTATAGAGATATCATAAGAGCACAGAAAAGAAAGGGTTAAAATTTCACTAAGCATAAAAAAAAAAAAAAAAAACAAAGATAGGTGACATTGGAGGTGGACCTTGAAGGATGTGTAAGATTTCAAGAGATGGAGACAAAAAGAGGGCCATTCCAGTAGAATTAAAAATAAAAACAAAACAAAATGAAAATTTAGGAAATACATAAAATAGAAAGCAGAGATGTATGGAGCTGAAGACATGTCATCTAGTGGTCTAATCAAACTTGAGTTCAGCCATATTTAAAAGGAAAAATTCTCACAGTCACAAGGTTAATTAATTCTTATTATTTTAAAACAATTTATATATGTACATCCTAAAACTGGTTTGAGTACCTCCTGTTATAGTTCTTATCCAAATATAAAATTAAAACTTTTATAAATTAAATTAAAAACTAGCAAACCAGTAATATTCATATCAAGAACATTAGTGCAATGTAATGAATGATGTATGTGCAAGTAATCACTCTTCAAAATATAAAAAAGTTAAAGCCCAGCTCCTTTGGACTTCGGCATGTCTACACATCACCATATGCCTTTTGAAAACTCAGACCTCCCTTCATTCTTCTATGTCCAAACAACCAGGATACCCTTGTTTATAGAGTGTAAAGAAATCATCTAGCAATAGTTGGTACTATTATATTACTTATATACTAACCCAACTTCTCTTCTTTTCTAATTTCCTCCCAACATTTAATATACAGTTGACCCTTGAACAGCATGGGGGTTAGGGACACCAACACCCTTGTGCAGTTGAAAATCTGCAAATAAATTTTGACTCCCCCAAAATTTAACTAAGAGCCTACTGTTGACTGGAAGCTTTACCGATAACATAAACAGTTAATTAACACATATTTTTTGATGTTATATGTGCTAGTTAATGTATTCTTACAATAAAGTAAACTAGAGAAAAGAAACTGTTATTAAGAAAATCATAAGGAAGAAGAAATACTTATAGAACTTTACTGTAAAAAATCCACTTGCAGATGGACCCTCACAGTTTAGACCTATGTTGTGCAAGGGGCAACTGTAGTCCTAATTGGTACCAATATAATCATGAACACAAATAAAGAAAAAAACCTCAAAAATGCAATAGATGACCCTAAATATGGTTGCATAGACATATATATGTATTTAGAGAGGGTGAAAGGAACACGAAGCCCTGACAGCAGTTAGCTGGGAGCTTGCTTGGCACACACAGGTAAGGCCATGGCTTCTCCTCCTGAATGTAAATCATTTCACAGACCACCAGCATCAGAAAAGCCTTCTCTGTGACCATGATGGAGTGAGACAAAGACAGACCACTTTATAATTATGAATAAGCATAAAACAGATAAAACATAAACACATGTAAAACCAATCTCAAAAAGTGATCAAACATGGCACTCTCCCAACTAACATCAGTGACTGCTGTTCCCTTACCAAATAGAGTTTGAACCTCACTCTGTGCTTCCTGCATCTCAATAAAACTTATTAAGACACCAAATTATAGAATTGCCCCCACTTCCTTAGAGCACTCAGTTCGAAACTTCACTAGACACTCAAAATCCTAACACAAGGTCTAACCTTATATAAGCAATCCACCCCTCACCCAATCGCCATATTTCTTTACTGGTCCCTATCTTGTGCAGTCTCTCTTATTGCAAAAGACACCAATAAACCCAACTTAACTACAGATGTGCTCCTGGTGGTCTTTGACTAGTATGAATTAAATTTATAGATGTATAGCTAGATGATAGATAGATAGATGATAGATAGATAGATAGATAGATAGATAATGATAGATGATAGATAGATAGATGATAGATAGATGATAGATGCATGCATGTGGATATACATATATGTGTGTGTGTTTGTGTATAGAAATATACATACTTGTTTGTGTATGTATATTCGTTTTCATCTAAAGATTTCCGTTCTTTCAAAGCCCCAAGTGAAAGAGGACAGTAACATACATATGTAGAGATGTTTAGTTCGCATCATGTCACTTATGGACTTAAAGATCAGGTTAAAAACTTTATGCTAGAGGCAATGGGAAGGCAATGTTTGAAAGACAAGGGGCAGAATCAAATGTTAGAAAAATTAATGCTTTGTGTATACTATCCGTGCAAACTTTATTTCCCCCAACATTTTCTTACATGTGTTTCCATTTCTATGTAACGTGTATAAATGTGTTTTCATAAGTCATTTCAATATTAAGGTTGTAGAATGCTTCCCACATTGTATTACATCTTTTTTTGACAAGAGATATGAATTAATATTTTGTGGAAAATATGACCTATGCGATATTTTTTATATAACATGTAGCATACCATTACCCCAGTATGAAAGAAAAATGTAGATACAACCTCTTTCATTTAAAAAAAATAAACACAGAACTTTGAAAGACGTTGGACCCATGCAAATCATACTAGACATTTTAGCTCTTTTTCCAACCACCTATTAGTCATAGGCAGTAAATGATTGCTTTCCTTACATGATGATTTAGCAATAGACATCTATTAACAACTCATAGTCTACTTTAGAATATAATGACCATGAGCTCTTATATCAATTCTTTTTGTTCATTATCCATCATTCTCATTATGTTATAAATTGGGTTAACCATTCCCTGTATATTAATATTTTAAAACACTAAATTTGAGACTTAAAGTTTGCTCCTATATAAAATATTTAAATAAAGTCCTACACCAGGAGAGAGTGATGTTTAAAGTCTGGAGTTATATTAAGATGTTAATAATTTTACATAGTATTTGTAAAAACTGGTAGCATTCCAAAAGACCTGCTAAGTGGTCAAAGTCTGGGTGCAAGAAAATTTTTTGTAGGACATGGATAGACACTCAGAAATAGAGGCTTGGAGATACATTATCAAACACAAAATATCTGTGTATAAGAAAAAAATCACCAGAAAAATAAAACCAAAAAATTCTATTTGCTGTAAGTCAGTGCTAGGACCAAGATTCAATATTCTTACTCCAACTAGGGAATGGGCTGATGGTTACAAAGACTCAAGTGTCAGATAGTCACAGTAAATCCAGGTAAGCTCTTGACATCTCAAAGGTCTGGTATCACGCAAGATAGACAAAGTGACAGATTCAAGGGGAGGAGGCGCGTTCTCTACCAAGATGAGCATTACAGGAACAATGCTAAACCACATATTTCCTGACTATACTCTTTCATAGTCACCTTGGTCTTTGAGTCAGAATTGGTTCCAAAGACTGCATCAGGGTTAAATCTCTAAGTACAGATGAAAGTGATCTTGACCATAAGAAACAGGAAATACAAGGGCAGAGTCAGACACCCCAAAAAAATATCATTGGGATTTTTATTCAAATAACTATTATAATTATACACACAATAATTTGCTGTGGAAGTATTCCAGTTTAAGTGAAAACAGCAGGGATTAATCTGTGTAATTCAAAATTATAAGATTTTACTCATCTGTCCCCTAATTAAGATCACCAGCTGATCTACCTGGCTTCATTTCAAAGGAAGTTGGTATATTATTAACTAAATACCATAGATTTTCTCTTTCTCATGTCTTCTAATAGCAGTGACAAATTTGGAAAAGATTAATTAGCTAAAGCATCAACATATATCTCAGAAGAATAAACTTACCACTTCATTTTCTCAGCCATATGGCTGAGAGATCACATTAGGTATGACCTTTCCAGCAGCGAGGTCAGAATTTCATTTATAAATAGATAATTGGAAATCCATCTATCTGAGGTTCCATGGTGCTGAAGAACTAAGTTTTTCAGAAAAAGCTATTTAAGGACCAAAAGGACACAACTGATCTTTTTTCAACACCATATGGCAGGCTTGGGGGGATCTGAAACACTTAAGTAAAAATTATATGAAGTTATGTGTTTGTGCGTGTGTGTACGTATACATGTGTGTAAGTGTTTCTATTTATAATCTGTGAATATGAAAACTAGCTGTAGAAAAACTAATTAAAATAAGTGTTCATAGATACCTTATCATAAATGGATTTCTCAACAACTCAAGTGGCTTTCAAAGACAGTTTTTTTTTTCTGCTCTTCTTTTGGAAGTTCCAAAAAATTGCCACCCTCCTCAGACAGGCTATCAGTGATTCTCAATCCTGGTTACACATTAGAATCACCCTGGGAATTCTATTAAAATGCTAATGTTATGTCCTACCTTAGAGGCTTGGATTTAATTAGATTGGGGTACAACGCTGGTATTGGTATTTTTTCAAAATTTCCCCACATGATTCTGATAAATGGTCAAGGTTGAAAACTGGTCTCCATGATAGGCATGGTGGACACAGTGATGTGCCCCACCCCCGATCTCCCTCCAAGGAAGAACCTCCCATCCAGGTCCAGCTGCCAGACCTGGGGCCAGCCAGCAGCCTCTAGGTGATGGCTCCTTTAGAGCCTGCCTCTGGGGCCGCCAGCCACCTTGCTTGCGGTCCACCTCAGCGGCTGAGTGAGTGAGGGGGGGCTACTAAGGTCCGTCTATATTAGGACAGTGTAGGACGCTTGGATGGGCAGAATTTGCTCCAGATCCTCACAAAGTTGACCAAAGCTTTGTCAAAACTGTATCTCTTTCTGCCCTATTCTGTTCCCTTCCCCTAGCTTTCACAGATGCTGATTCTGAATAAACACCACAAACTCCATCCCAGCTTCTGCTTCCTTAGATCTCAATCTGGGACAATAGAACTATAACATGCTCCTGGGGTGGGGGTGGAGATCTTTGATGTTGCCTGCCTCCTGTTTCTTCCCCAGCAGCACCATGGTTACACAAGTGGCCTCTGGAATCAAAATGCCTGGATTTACATTCCACTTCTCTGTGATTTTGTTTCCAGTTATTTATCTCTCTGGCCCTCAGTTTTCTCAGCTATAAAATGTAGATAATTATTGTTCCTTACTTGTAACGTAATTGTGAGAACTAAAAGGAAATAGTCCAAGTGAAGTACTTGGCATGACGGCAGACACATATTAAATGCTTCATAAATTTCAGCCATTTCCCAAGGAGATTAATTCTATGAATTTGAGGGGACCATCCTCAGGTCATCCGTTAGATTCAGAGATGACCATGTCATTCAAGCCATTGAAAATTCTTCCTGGGGATGAGTTTTTTTTGAGGGGGAGCGGGGGTGTTGCTTTATTTTGCTTTTCATTTTCCTTGGGGTAGAATCTGTTTATGTTGCAGACTGAATAATGGCTCTGAAGGTATCCAGATTCTAGTCCATGGAAGCTGAGATGGCAAAGAGGACTTTGCAAGTGTGAGTAAATGAAGAATCTTCAAATGGGGAGATTACCCTGGATTATCCAGGGAGACTCTAAATGCAGTCACAGGCGTCCTTGTAAAAGTGAGGCAGAGAGAGATTTGAAAACAGAAAAAGTCTTGTGACAATGAAAATAGGGCTTGGAGTGATGTGTTTTGGAGATGGTGGAAAAGGTCACAAGTCAAGGAATATGAGGAGCCACCAGAAGCTGGAAAAGGCAAAGAAATGGATTCTCCCCCTCAGAGCCTCAGGAAGCAGCCAGCCCTGCTGAGTAAAACTGATTTCATACTTCTGACCTCCAGAACTATAAAAGATAAATTTGTCTTGTTTTAAGGCATCAAGTTTTTCACAGCAGCCATAGGAAACCAAGACTGTTTCTGACCATCTCAACACCCTTTTTGTTTTAGAATAATCCCCCTACTGTGTGGAAATTGTTGGAAAGCAAAGCCCTGTCTCCCTTTTCAGATAGCAAGAGAGGTATTCTTTTACTCCATTCCAGGAACTAAATGCCTGAAATACTCAGGATTCTTGATAGTAAACCACAGAGACTTACAGCAGTTAGCTTAAGCAGATAGGAAGTTAATTGAAACACTGCCGCGAAGCTCATAAAAATATGTTGGCAGGACTTGGCTCAACTACATATAAATCCTGTCATATAAGCTGATTTGTCTACCACCCCAGTGAGAGCCTAATACACAGCAGCAGTGACCAAAGTTGAGCCCCCTATCTAAGAACAACCAGACACCTCGGGACAAGCTCGTTCCCTTTAATGCCTTCCATCTTAGAGAGAAGAAATTTGTCATCACTAGAATAGGAATTGATTCTAATTTGTATTGCATCATTCTGCAAGCCATACCCACTATAGTCTTCTGTTCCCTTTTATTTTGGGAGAAATTTGTTTATGTTGTCACTTAAAAATATACCAGCATGTACATCATACACATACATACACACACACATGCACACACACAAACATCTTTTCTTTACTGTAAGGCCAGGATGTAAATATCCACTAGGAATGGGCAATGCGTTGCTTCTCAGTTTTGATAAGGTCATCCCTGTGCAGTAGGCTGATACACAGGGCCCAGGGTAAAGAGCATGGTCTGAGTGTGGGGCTGCAGGGCACTCAGCTGTGACTATCTACCAGGATAGGTGATGTGCTCATTCTTGTATTTCTCTCCTCATCTATCACAGCACTTTGTGGGTGTGAAAAATAATAGTTTCAATGACTGAAATATCAGGATCACAGTACCTATCAATTGGCAACTATTTTAAATGTTCAGATATAGGTTTTTCGTAAATAGTGTTTCTATATGTTAAAATCATAGTTATATTTGTACTTCATGAGCATCTAATAATAAACCCCTTTTACTGGCCATCCTTTGAGTGTATGGCATTTATTAAGTGCTAACATGTAGAAAAGGTGCCTTCTAATCCTCATTATACCATACTGAGATCCCTTTGAGCCTCTTACCCAGTTGCTAAGCACTGTTCTGTGTAACATTTGAGTCCTTTTACCAGCTGTCACAGTTAACTTTAATTGACTTTTGAATACAATAAATGTAAATTTGTGTGCTTTTTTTTTTCCTGGCTGCCTATAGATAAATGAAGGTTTTAAGGAGTTATAGAAGTGGTTCTCAACTTGGAGCAATCCTGCCCCACCAAGAGATATTTGGCAATGCCTGGGACATTTTTAATGGTCATGACTGAGGTGCAGGGTATTACCGGCATCTGAAGTCCAAGACAATATAAACATCCTAATCCCTCAGTGCACAGGACGGCTGCCACAGACAGGAATTACCTGGTCCAAAGTGTCAACAGTGCTGAGGTTCAGAAATCTTGGGCTCAAGTAAGGAGAGATATACAATAAATATGCTGTTGTGATGAAAAACATTTCTCAGTCTAGTTATAAAAGTGATTTGGCTATTCGACCTGTTTCTGTATGCATTCCCTTGACTTGTTACACTGATTTCTATTTAATTCTTAATGGGTTTTGCACATTAATTCAGATTAACTAGGTCTGACTACATGTCATTTAAAAATTAGGAAGACAAAGGCAGTCCCTAAATGAAAATAAGGAAAATCTTCCTTCAAATACAAAAGATGAGATTTAATGCTTCAACTGTTATAGAAGAGAAGGTGGAGAGAAGGTACCTAGAAGAAACAGGTGTTTAAGAAGAGCATGTTCTCCTTTTGTCTACAGGAAATAAAACATGTCTGCCTAACAAAATTAAATGATCCAAAGAATAAAACACATTGCAAAGATCAAGAATTGTGACAACACAGTACAAATCAATCCATCACCAAAACCAGTTAGAAACATTGAATATTTATATTAAGCAGTTTTGTTATACCCAGAACAGTAAACCACTGATATTTCCCAATGTGTCCTTGTATTCCACTGCATATGGCCAGCATAAAAAAAAGTCTGCTATGGCCACTCTGGAAAATAGTGTGGAGGTTCCTCAAAAAGTTGAAAATAGAGCTACCATACAATCCAGCAATTGCACTACTGGGTATTTACCCCAAAGATACAAAAGTAGGGATCCGAAAGGGTACGTGCACCCCGATGTTTATAGCAGCAATGTCCACAATAGCCAAACTGTGGAAAGAGCCAAGATGTCCATCGACAGATGAATGGATAAAGAAGATGTGGTATATATATACAATGGAATATTATGCAGCCATCAAAAGGAATGAGATCTTGCCATTTGCAACGACATGGATGGAACTGGAGGGTATTATGCTGAGTGAAATAAGTCAATCAGAGAAAGACATGTATCATATGACCTCACTGATATGAGGAATTCTTAATCTCAGGAAACAAACTGAGGGTTGCTGGAGTGGGTGGTGGGGTGGGAGGGACGGGGTGACTGGGTGATAGACACTGGGGAGGGTATGTGCTCTGGTAAGCACTGTGAATTGTGCAAGACTGTTGAATCTCAGATCTGTACCTATGAAACAAATAATGCAATATATGTTAAGAAAAAAAAAAAAAGAAGAAGATAGCAGGAGGGGAAGAATGAAGGGGGGAAATCAGAGGGGTAGACAAACCATGAGAGATGATGGACTCTGAAAAACAAACTGAGGGTTCTAGAGGGGAGGGGGGTGGGAGGATGGGTTAGCCTGGTGATGGGTATTAAAGAGGGCACGTTCTGCATGGAGCACTGGGCGTTATGCACAAACAATGAATCATGGAACACTACATCTAAAACTAATGATGTAATGTATGGGGATTAACATAACAATAAAAAACTTTTTTTTAAAGTCTGTTATGTTAACATGAAAATGGATAAGAATTTAAACCATTCTAGCTTACAGTCTAGTTTTCCAAGAGCTAGGATAGGCTGAATAACAATATAATACAGAAATAAGCATTTTATTATAATATTACCAGCAAAATTACAAGCCTACCAGATAAATATGGTGAGCCATAGTAGGAGTCAAAATATCCATATTCATCAAAGAAAAATCCCATCAGTTTTAGTAGTCATTGATTGCCTAAAAATGTTTGAATAATTATAAGTGATGTGAAGAGTATGAAAGATATTATACATGTTAAGTTGTACAGCGGACAGTGCCCTCTCTAATTCAAAAAAATACAAAAGTTGTTTGGAAACAAATATGATTGTGGAGCCCCAGTGGGAGCTCTGTGGAGCAACAGATTTTAAAAAATAAATTCCATTAACTCAATACACTTTACAGTCAAGCATCTCTTTTAGAGATGTCTTTTTTTTCTATTTTTTCTTTAAGTTTTCATATACCTATCAGAATAAATCATGTGAAACTGCCATGTTTATAAGTCAAAAACATCCAAAATCAGCAATTTCCATTGGTCTCATCTACATTTCCATATTACTAGTAATCCTGTTCTATTTCTCCTTTTATATTTGTGCACATTTGATGCTAACAAATAGGCTGGTAATTAAAAATAAGACTATTGTATACTCTCACACTTTGACCAGACATTTTATTTTGCCATTTTAAGGGAGAAGAAGATAAATGGTGTTGAAGATTTTTGATGTGCAAGAAAGAGTGAGCCCTGTGATCTGTTTTGATATTTGCATAACGAATAATGTACCTCTCTGAGCTACTACAATCTACTTTTTAATTTTTTTTTAAGATTTTATTTAATTTTACTTGTCAGGGAGAGAGAGACAGAGAAAGAGAGAGAGAGCACAAGCAGGGGGAGTGGCAGGCCATAGGGAGAAGCAGGCTCCCCACTGAGCAAGGAACCCTATGGGGGACTCAATCCCAGGACCCTGGAATCATGACCTGAGCCAAAGGCAGATGCTTAACCAACTGAGCCACCCAGGCATCCCTACAATCTACTTTTTTTAGATGATCTTATAATAAGTTACTGAAATGTTTTATTTTTTATTAAAGATAGGTTTAATCAAAATCGTTCATTTTTCTTAATTTTGTATTACAGAGATTTTGTATTATAGAGGTTTGAACACATATTCATTTGGGATCTTTCTCTGAGGGTGTTAGCATTTTTTCCCTGTTATTTTTTATTGTGATAAAACATACATAGCATAAAATTCAACAATCTTAACAATTTTTAAAATATTTTTATTTATTTGAGAGAGAGAGAGAACATGAGTGGGGGAACTAACAGGGGGGAAGGGGGAGAATCTCTCAAGCCGACTGCGTTCAGTGTGGAGCCTACCACAGGGCTCAATCTCACAATCTGACCAAGAGTCTTTCACTCAACTGACTGAGCCACCCAGACGTCCCAACCATCTTAACCATTTTTAAGTGTACAGTTCAGTTATTAAATTCATTCACAGTATTGTACAACTATCACCACCTTCCATGTCATTTTCTCATCTTGTAAAACTAAAACTATATATCCATTCAACAAAGGTGCCCATTCCTGCCTCCAGCCTGCCTCGGGCAACAACCATTCTACTTTCTGTCTCTATGATTTTGATTTTGACTACTCTTAAGTACCTTGTATAAGTGGAATCACACACTATTTGTCTTTTTGTGACTAGCACATTTCTCTTAACCATGTCCTCAAGGTTCTTCCATGCTGTAACATGTGTCAGAATTCCCTTCCTTTTCAAGACTGAATAATATTCCACTGCACATATACACCACATTTTGTTTACCCATTTACCCACCAATGAACACTCTGGGTTGCTTCTACATTTTAGCTATTATGAATAATGCTGCTATGTACATGGATATACAGATATCTTTTTGAGACCCTGTTTTCAATTTGGGGGGATATATACCCAGAAGTGGAAATGCTGGATCACAGTAATTCTATTTCTAATTTTTTGAGGAATCACAAAACTGTTTTCTGTAGTAGTTGCACCAATTTACATTCTCACCACTAATTCACAAGGTTTCCACATCCTCACCAACACTTGTTATTTTCTGGGGATTTTTGAGAGTAGGCTTCCTAATGGGTGTGAGGTGATGTCTCATTACAGTTTTGGTTTACATTTCCCTAATAATTATTGATCCCAAGCATTTGTCCATGTGGTTATTGGGCATATGTATATCTTTGGAGAAATGTCTATTCAAGTCTTTTCCCCATTTTTAAATTGGTTGTTCGGGATTTTGTTGTCAAAACAATTTAGAAGTTCTTTATATATTCTGGATATTAGTCCCTATCAGGTATATGATTTGCAAGGATATTTTCTGATTCTGTGGGCTGCCTTTTTTACTCTTTTGATGCATAATTTTTAAAATTTTCTTGAAATCAAATTTGTCTATTTTTATTTGTTGCCTGCGCCTTTGGTGTCATATCTAAGACATTATTGTTAAATAATATTTTTTTAATTAATGAAGGAATGCATGAATACATGAATGTACTACTTCCAAAGATGGCAGACCTAAGGTTTTTAAATCCTATTCTTTGAAATCTATTTAGGTTTTAACTCCTATTCTATGGATCTATTCATGAACTTATTTGGGGGAAGTAATGGGCTAGAGTGTGAAGCAACACTTCAGTATGTGTGATTCTAAAGAACACATCTATTATGGATGATATTGGGATATTTTTAAAACTTGATGGAGAGAAAGTTATATCAAGGGGAAGCTTTTCTCACTTCCCCCTCCTCTGACCTTATAATTGGAGAGGAGATGTTGAATTAAAAGAAAAGTTCTAAGGTAACAGAATACAAACCAAGAACTTGTTCTCTGTGAACAAAAATGCTTAGCTCTCTATTAGACATATAAATAGACTGGAAACTTGTTAATGGCTAACAAGCTGTATTTTGTCATATGTGCAGAATCTCTTTTAAGTCGTGCCTCTCATTTAACTTAAAATTATTTTCCTGATGTCTGCTCATTACCTGAAATTAAGAAAACAAAAATCCTAAGGAAAGAAATGAAGACCATGTGAAATCCCAACAATGGACTCTGCTAACACATGGTTGCAATTCCTTCTCATCCTTCTTTTGTGTAGATAGGTACATGGGTGTCTATTTAAAATATATGTAGAAAAATAGAGACAGAATGAGTCTGACAGTGTGATCACAGTTGAACAAACACAAAAGTTAGGGCAAGAACACACAAAAATGTTAATGCAAAAGCAGAACATCTTCCTACCACAGACCTGTTTTGCTTTTTCAATTTAACATCATATTTAAGCATTCCCTTCGTTGCTGAAACTTTTTGAGTGGTCTCAAGAAATTCCTTTTCATGTATATATAGTACTTAATTTAGCCATTTGTTTATTGCTGAATATATAATTTCCAAGTTTTTAATGTTGAAACTCCTGTTACAGACTCTTTATACTTAAAGCTTTGTTTGCACAGTGATTATTTCCATAAGTAAGTTTCCTACAAGCAGAATAAATGGATTGAAGCCTGTGGACTCTTTCAAAATTTTGATACTTATTACCAGATTTTTTTAAATGATGCCAATTTACACTTCTAGAAGCAATGTGGCAATCTTACTGTAACCTTACCAACATTAACTATTATTAGACCCTTAAAAATGTGTTTGCTCACTTGATTAATGTAAAGCTCTATCTCACGGTTTTGGTAATGCTATTGTCTTTGATTAGAGCTCAATACATTTAGAAACTGCACTCCATCCCCAGAATGGAAGAAGCAAACACTAAGCCTTCTTCCAGAAACCTTCAACATCACTTCACTTGTGTCCCATTACTTTCTGAAAGTTATAATTTTCCACTGGAAAATTTCCTGTCTGTGTGTTTCTGGGTGGGAGAAAGCAGAGACAGAAAGAGAACTCAAACTATCATGGTTAGTGTATCCATGTTACAAAATTATAGTGGTCTGGTTTTATGAATTACTTAGATTACCTGGGACAGGGAAAGAGGGACAGATGAGGACAAAATATCCTTCTATCTTATTCCTGAGAGATACTGCTATTTCCTTGAAGTGAAAAATGCCTAAGTGGGCCATCATTTGTTTAATGCAATGCTTTGGAAATGTTGCTTTTAATTTTCTGTGCTGTGAATTTCAATATTTTCTTATCTTCGCAAGAACTCTAGTGGGAAATTTGAAGATATTGCATATAGGCTTTGTATCAGCAATATGTTCATCTACAAGTAAAAAAATAAAAAAAAAAACAACTACAATGACTTAAACAAATACAGCTCAATTTTTCTCCCATAACAAGAAATCTAGATTTACATAGTTACTGACAGTTGTTCAACTGCTGAATGATATAAAACAAGGATTGGAAAACTACATCCCATTGGCCAAATTTGGTTCACCATATATTTTAGTAAATAAAGTTTTATTGGAACACAGCCATATCCACTCATTCAAATATTGTGTATGGATGCCTTCATGATAGAACAGGAGAACTGATATGTGTGACAGAGGTGACATGGCTCACAAAACCTAAAATATTTATTATCTTGGATTTTACAGAAAAAGCTTATAAATCAGTGACACAAGGTATGGAATTTCTATAATTTTTTGACCTTTCCCTGAGGTTGCAAGATGGTAGCTATGGCTGATCCCTCCCTATCAGGGAAAGAAGAAGGAAGGAAGGAAGGAAAAAAAGATGGAAGGAAGGAAGGAGGAAAGAAGGAGGGAAGGGAAAAATAGGTAGAACTAGCTATATCTGGCCTCTAATAGCAAGAAAACAAGCTTTCCCAGAAGGTCCCATCAAGATTTATGTCACATTAGCCAGAACTGAGCTATAGAAAAGGATGTAAAAGTGAGTTTCTGTATTTCTAACCAGTAAGAAAGGGGTAGGAATTCCTGTTGGCTCAGTCCATAAACAATGCCTATCATAGGCTGTTAATACATTTAAACAAAAAAGTTGGATATTTCGGTTTGGCTTCTGCTCGTTTTTTGTTTTGTTTTTTTTTTTAAAGATTTTATTTATTTATCTGAGACAGAGAGAATAAGAGAAAGAGAGCACATGAGAGGGGGGAGGGTCAGAGGGAGAAGCAGACTCCCTGCCAAGCAGGGAGCCCGATGAAGGACTCGATCCAGGGACTCTGGGATCATGACCTGAGCTGAAGGCAGTCGCTTAACCAACTGAGCCACCCAGGCGCCCCGGCTTCTGCTCGTTTTTTGTGGGGTTTTGTTTTTTTTTTGTCTTTTTGTCTTTTTGTCTTTTTCCTTCTCTTTGTAATTACTTGGGCAACAGTATTAGCAAAGAGAAAGAGCTGAAACATTTTAAGTGACAGAAATGATCAGTACTGTGTTCCTATTATTTTCTGAATTGTTAATTCAAATAAATCATGTAAGACTTCTGCTTCCTTCTAAAAGCCCTGGACATTATATATAAAACAGACATACAAAGATTCTGAAAAATGAAGAGAAAAAGGCAGACCAGCTAAGAACCTGGGTACTCAAGGGCAACATAGCAGTAAGTTCTCATTTTCTTTTTGCCTCATATATCCAAGACTAGGTGCTGGAGAAATGGGCACCTGGAAACGCCAATAGGCATAGACAGAAAGGAGCCCCAGGAAAGCCTGCTCTCACTATTCAAGGGACCAGTAAACAAGTAGCTTAGAAAAACAGAAAACTTTTAGACAATAATTATCTTATTCCAGCCAAATACCATAGAAATACTCTGCTTCCACCCCACCTGCCACTAGACTAGACTTCTCCTTCTCCAGGTTATAATGAAGCATCATAATTCCTCTGCTGTGGTGGTGTTAGCAAAAGCCAAGTAAAGATTGGGACTTTCCCACTGAGTAGTAATGACATGCCAAATCCATGGTGTCAGTGGAAACCACATGGAGAGCCTGGACTTCTATCCCCACCTGATGGTAGCGAGGTGTCCCACCCCTTGCATGCTAGGGTGGCATCAGAGAAAAAGTAATGGAGAGTTTGGACTTTTAATACCAGCCAGCAGGAAAGAGGCCACCCCCAAATAATGTCATGGGAGGCTACATGGGGAACAAAAACAAGGCACCCATGTGCCTCTCAGTCAGCATGATATCAACAGAGACCTAGTGGAAGCTCTAAACAACCATAGCACCCTGCAATATGTAAGAGATTTCTCCTCCCCTGGTTATAAATGAAAGTTAAATAAGGAACCTAGACCTCCACTTTCACATGTTAGTAAAGAGATAACATCCCTCTTCCCCCCTAGAGCAGGACCAGAAAAAGTCTGCTATAATAGAGTCAGTCACACAACATAACCTCCAAGATGTCCAGCACTCAGTCAAAAATTACTTGTCATACCCAGAACCAGGAAAATCTCCATCTGGATTAAAAAAAAAAAAAAAAAAAAGCTATTCAACAGCTCTAAAACCAAGATGATGCAGATTACAAATTATCCAATAAGAATTTAAAGTTGCCATCATAAATGCATCAACAATCAATTACAGATATGTTTAATACATATGGAAAAAAGAAAGCTGTGGCAAAAAAATAAAAAGACAAAAAGAACCAAATATAAATTTTATTTATTTTATAATTTTTAAAATGTTTTCCCCAGATTTATTGTAGTTTAACTGGCAAATAAAATTATATACATTTAAAGTGTATAACATGATGATTTGATAAGTACACACTGTAAAATGATTACCACAATCAAGGTCATTAACACATGCATCACCTCACATAGTTACTGTTCTGTATGTGTGTGGTGAGAACTTAAGATATACTCTCCTGACAAATTTCAAGTATAGAAGACACTATTATTAACTATAGTCACCATGCTGTACATTAGATCTCCAGAATTTCATTTCATAAATGAAAGTTTGTACTCTTTGATATTTGTTTTTTCCTTCCTTCTGCTAACTTTGGGCTTGGTTTGTTTTCCTTTTTTTAGTCCTTGAGGTAGAAAGTTAGATCATTTATGTGAGATTTTTCTTTTTTTTTAATATTGGTGTTTATTCTATAAACTTCTCTTTTGGAACTGCTTTTGATACATACCATGGGTTTTAATAGGTTGCGTTTCCATTTTCATTTTTTTTTATTTTTCCATTTTGATTTTTTTTTCTTGATCCATTGATTGTTCAGGAGCATGTTGCTTAATTTCCATATATTTGTGAAATTTCCATTTTTCCTCCTACTATTGATTTCTGGTTTCATACCATTATGGTCAATAAAGACCTTGATATTATCCCAATCTTCTTAAATTTGTTAAGACTTGCTTTAAGACCTAAGGTATGATCTACTCTGAAGACCATTCCATATGGGCTTGAGAAGACTGTGTATTCTGCTGCTGTTAAATGGAATGTTCTGTTTATGTCTGTTAGGTCCATTTGGTTTAAATTACAGTTGAAATCCAATGTTTCCTTATTGATTTTCTGTCTTGATGATCTGTCCATTATCGAAGTGGGGTATTGAAGTCTTCTTCTATTACTGTATTACTATTTAGTTCTTACTTTTGATCTGTTAATATTTGCTTAATATATTTACATGCTCCAATGCTATGTGCATATATATGTGTAACTGTTAGATCCTCTTGATGAATTTACCCTATTATCACTATATAAGACCTTCTTTGTCTCTTGTTACAGTTTTTTACTTAAAGTCTACTTTGAATATGGGGTATCTTTTTCCATCCCTTCACTTTCAAACTATTTTGTGTCCTTAAAGCTGAAGTGAGTCTCTTGTAAGCAGCAAATAGCTGGGTCTTATTTTTTATACATTCATCCACTCTATATCTTTTGACTGGAAAATTTAATCTACCTACATTTAATGGTAAGGACTTACTATTGCCACCTTACTAATTGTTTTCTGGCCATTTTTCAGTTTCTTTTTTCATTCTCTCTTTCTTGCTGTCTTCCTCTGTGATTTGATGATTATCCACGTGGTATGCTTTGATTCTGTGTGTGTGTGTGTGTGTGTATCTACTATAGGTCTTTCCTTGGTGATTATCATGAGGCTTAAATAAAACTGAACTAATAAGTGAAATTAACAATGTCACATGTTAATGTATAAAATCAACATACAAATATCAATTGTGTTTATTTATTAACAACGAACACATGGAAACCAAAAAAAAATGACACTTACAATAGCTTAAAAAAGAGAGAGAGAGAGAAAGAAATAGGTGTATATCAAACAGAACATCAACAGGACTATATGCTGAAAACAACAAAATTTTAATGAATGAAATCAAAGATTTAAATAAACGGAAAGACAGAACATGTTTATAGATTGAAAGACACAACATAGCAAAGATATCAATTCTCATCAATTAGATAAACAGGTTTACCTCAATTTTGATCAAAATATCAGCAAGTTTTTTTAGATATATTCAAGATTATTCTAAAATTCATATGAAAATACAAAGAAACAGAATAGCTAAAATAATTTTGAAAGAGAAAAATAAAGTGCTAACAGTTGGTTCACCCAGTCTGATGACTTATTTAACTACACTAATCAAGACTGTGTGGGATAGCGAAAAATGTAAGCCTCAATCTAACACTCACACCTTACACAAAGATTAACCTGGATGGATCGTAGATTTATATGTTAAACATAAAACTTTAAAACTTTTAGAAAAAAAGATATGAGAGAAAAATCTTCAGGACCTAGGCCTTAGTGAAGAGTTCTTAGACTTTATACCAAAATCATGATCCATAACAGGAAACATTGGTAAATTGGACAGTATCAAAATTAAAATCTTTTGCTTTGTTAAAGGAATGAAAGATATAGTTTGTAAGAAAGAACATACCAAGAGAAAATATTAATAAACTACATCTGACAAAGAATTCATATCTAGAATTCATAAAGGACTCTCAAAACTCAACAGTAAATAAAAATAAACAATCCAATTACAAAATGGGCAAAAGATATAAAGAAATATTTCCCAGGAGAGGATCTATGGATAGCAAATGAGCACAAAAAAAAATGTTCTACATCGCTAGCCATCAGGGAAATGCAATATGAGTTATGACTACAATGAGATACACACTTATCAAAACAAATAAAATAAAAAATAGTGACAATACCAAATACTGGCAAGGATTCTGAGAAACTGAATTTCTCCTACATTGCTTGTGGGAATGTAAAATGGAAACAGGTTTCTTTTTAAAAAACAAAAATGAAACATACATATAACATACATATCTTACTCCTGACATTTATCCCAGACAATGAAAACATATATCCACACAAAACCCATCCATGATTGTTCATACCAGCTTTATTTGCAATAGCCAAAAACTGGAACAACCAAAATGTCTTTCAATGGATGAACGGTTAAACAAACAGTGGTACATCCATACAAAGGGATAGAAAGATGAACCATACAAAGCAACACAAAACAAATAAAAAGAACTATTGATACATGCAACAACTTTGATGGTTCTCAAGTACATACTGAAATTAAAATGCCAATCTCAAAAGGTCATGTCTTGTATGATTCCATTTGAATAACATTCTTAAAATGATAAAATTATGGCTATGGAGTACAGATTAGTGGGCATAGGGGTTAGGGATGATCAGAGGAACATGGAGAGGTGAGGAAGGGGGATGAGTATAAAGGGGTAACACACAGAAGACCTCTGTGGTGAAGGAATAGTTCTCTGCCTTGATTGCAGTGGTAGGTATGCCAAATTGCACATCTGATAAAATGACATAGAATTATGAACATACAATTTACGAATGTCAATTTCCTGGTTTTGATATCGTACTCTGGTTATGTAAGAAGTAGCCATTGGAGGAAATGGAGTAAAGGGCACAGAGTACCTGTCTGTACTATCCTTGCAAATTCCTTTTAATCTGTAATTATTTTGCAATAAAATTTTTTGTAAAAATTATGGAGCCTAAATTGTCCTATCAGTGTCCCTATTTAATAAAATACCACACACTTGACACTAAAAATTATCTACCTCCGGATAAATAAAGCAAAGAAATCAAATTTTGTAATTGATTTTTTTGAATTAGAATATGGAGACTTCAGAACAATGAGATCTGGGAAAAATCTTTTGCTCTCAAGGCCACAATGTAGACATATTTTAAATGAAGGGTTTGGATTATTAAAAACATAAAATGCTTGATGGTGAGTATTTGAACAGTTATCTATGTAAAGGCATATCATATTATAACTTATATAATGATGAACATAGAGTATATATGCTTAGCATAGACAATACATACAGTTAAAAGATCAGCAAAATGCATATGGAAGATTTTGTATGCCTACTTATTTTTTTCATAAATTCTTTATAAAATTCTATTAAATTAAACTAAAGCACATAATAATTATTACTTACTATTTAATTCAGTGTCGCATTAGGCAATTTTAAATGGTTGATATAGGTAGATGGTTAGGAATTCCTAGCCTACTAGCATATGAACACTAATTCATGTAATTTTTAAAAATAGGAAGACTCTCAGGGAAGCCACTGCAAGCACAGCAGACTAATTTGGTCAGCAAGCTATACACTGGATATCCAAGGCCTCAACAATCTCATAGGGCTTCCAGCTCTAAAATGCTGTGATAAAGACAGTGCAACATCAGATGACATTTTTGTCTCAACAGGACAACTGAGAATAGCTTAATTAGTGAATAAAAATCATCATGGTTTGATATAATTTTACTTGTCAGAGACTCTCAAATTAGTTTTTTTAATACAGTTCTATGGAATTAACAAGAGATATAAGTTATTGCAAAATCAACTATATTAGTTGATGCAGAATTGAAAATATTGTAGATCCAGATGACAGACTAAATACATGCATTTATTTCCATGTCCACCCAAAATCCAACTACAATACAAGGAAGATGTATAGAAGAGAAAAAATCTGTAACAACACTGAAAATGGGAAGGCACCTTTAGCAAACATGACATTTTGTCAAATATCTGGATGACTGAACAAATAACAGAGAGGCTGAAAGATACACAGGAAAAAGTAGAAAGACAGAGCATCCACTTACTACTTTTATTGTTTTCAAATACGTTCATTTTTTCCTTGGTTTTATTGTTACATTTAACATTTTTGTCTTTTATGGAATTCGTTTATGTATAGAGATATATCTTTATTCTTTTTCTCATTGAACAGTGTCTCAACATTTGTTGCAGAGTCCAACTGATTTAGTCTAGTTTCCTTCCCCAAACCAGAGCCTGTGACAGAGGTTACTTATGTTTTGAGAGCATATTCTTTTTTTTTTTTTTTTAAGATTTTATTTATTTATTTGAGAGAGAGAATGAGATAGAGAGAGCATGAGAGTGGGGAGGGTCAGGGGGAGAAGCAGACTCCCTGCTGAGCAGGGAGCCCGATGTGGGACTCCATCCCAGGACTCCAGGATCATGACCTGAGCCGAAGGCAGTCGCTTAACCAACTGAGCCACCCAGGCGCCCTTGAGAGCATATTCTTAAGGAGGAGTGAGGGATGGGGATCAACAGAGGACTGAAAGCCAACTCAAGCATTATGTAATGTGCCACAGCTTCAGGTGATGAGGTGACTAGGTGACTCAGTGAGGGTTGTACTCAGGCGCCTTGCAATGTGTGACTCAAAACCATTCACTGGAAATTCAAAAAAGAGAAGCGTTCATTCATTTGCTCCCATCCCTCTTCATGTGGCATGGATCAAGGTAAACTGCACTCAAGTAGGACTATCAGGTAAGACTCAGGAGAGGAAACAAGAGATACTCAGCACACACTTACAAAAAGGAGCCAATATCAAGAAGGTTGAAACCTGTGCAGAACAATGCACCAGGAATTGGGCTGGAATCAGAGGTCAGGCCAAGAAGACATAAGGCAGTGCTCCACTGGCATCAGGCACACCTTCCTTTCAGCGCTGATTTGAAGGACTCACTTAACCATACATTTAATTTCCTCAGATATATTAAGTCTCTTCCCAGAGCCTTTATTATGTTCCACTGGTCAATTTTATTATTCCTCTGCCAATAAACCCATTTTTTATTATAGTGGCTTTATAATATAAGTTGATATCTGCTAGGGGCATGTCCCTCATGATTGTACCATTTCAAATATGTAATGGCTATTTTCCATATTTTATATTCCGGATGTACTTCAGAATCACTTTGTTAGAAAAAAAAAAAATCCTTTTAGGAGTCGGAGTTAGATTGCTTTGAACTTATAGATAAATTTGAGGAGACTTAAGAACTTTATGACATTATGCTTTCCCATCCAAGAATATAATATTTTGCCCCATTTGTTCTAGTCTTCTTTTACGTCCTTCAGTTAAGTTTTATATATCTCTTTATACATATATTGTATATTTCTTGCTAGGTTTATACTCAGGTAGTTAATTAGGTAGTTGTTATTAGACTTTTTCATTTTATTTTCTAATTGACATTACAGAGTGACAAAGCTGTGAAATTTTATATGTTGATTTTCTGTGTGAGCATCTTATTAAATGAACAAGAGTTATCTGTTTACATCATTTTCCATTTTGTTAATTCACTGGGAATTCTAGGTATCCAACCATAGTCTACAACTCGTTTATACTAAGTCCATTTTAATTCCAATATTTTAATGACACTGTTCTTCCTAAGGTCACCAGTTGCTTCCATGTTGTAAATTTATGGTTCTTTTTTTCAACAATCCTCCTATTTGATATTTCAGCTGAATCTCACAGAGATGACCACTTCTATCTTCTTGAAATACCCTATTTAATTTGTTTCAGTGATACCACTCTCTTTTGATGTTTCTTTTCTTTCTCCAATCATTTTTTCCTGGTCTCCTCCTCCATCTTGCTATTTGAAGATCCCCATGATTCTGTCCCGAGCTACTTTCATTTTTACTAAAAACTTCCTAGAAAAATTTCTGTGGTGCCCATGAGTTTAAATACTATCCGAAGTTTGTTAATTCCCAAATTTGTATTAGCGACCTAATGACATACCAAAACTGGAGTGGCAGAAAATCTGCCCCACTAGAGGCAATAAAGATATGCTTCATGTGTAGATAATTCAAAATAATATCAAAATGGAATAAAAGTCAGTGTGCTATTTATTATCACCATTTGTTGGAAATTTTAAATAGTATCAATGACAAAATACTCCTCCCTGAAAAAAAGAAAAAAGCTTGATAGATTAAGTTCTAAACAATTGCTGTGGTTATTGTTGAGTTTCAATAATATATACGTAAGCTTCAAACTAATACATTTTAATTTCATACCATTTTAATAAACAATCTAATAGAAAGTAACTGGGGAAACTCTTACTTATACAGTCAGCTCCTGATTTACTTGGACTCACCTACACACATTAGTTTCAAGAATAATTTAATAAAGGCTAAATATAGCTTGAGCTCGATTCACATACACTGTCCAAATCCAAAGGTACTGCATGTTCCTGATTTTAAATAGCAGATTCCAAATACCCAATGATAGCACAGTAATTGCAAAGATGAAGAAATAGAAATTGAGTTATTTCAGTTGTCATTCTATGTGACTACTTGACATTTTAATTTGTGTTTGCAGTTTTTTGACTGCAGAAATATGTAAAAATAACTGGAATTAATCTTGAAAAAACAAAGACATAAACATTATTGTAATTTCTAGAATTTATTATGAAATGGGATTTTTATGAATCTGTCCCAAACTTACCATTATGTTTAAGGTTTTCTTTGTATATCTTTTGCTTCATGTGAAAAAACTTTGTGAAATTAAAACGAATAAATCATCTAGGGAGGAAGATATATTGATAAATTTCCCCATCCTATTCTCAAGTGAAAAATATGTGATAAAAACACGTATTTTCATAAGATCATTGATGAATTTACAGAAGGCTCAAAAACAAAACCTGTAATATTATTATCCATTATGGTAACAAAACAATAGGTAGGTATAATTTATTCCCCTTTGTTTCAAAAAATGCATTAATGTAATTAAAAAATATTGTCCCATTACATTTCCTTTTGTGCACTAGAATATTTATTTTTACTGAATATAAACACTCAATAAAAAATGAGGTTTTTTGTACTTTTTGTTATTTTTATTATCTGTTTTATATCAGAATTATTACTAAAAATAATTTGCTTCTATAGAGAAGAGGGATGGCTAGGTAGGTAGTATACCACTGTAGGGTTCAGCACTTATTTCTGGCTCCAGACGTTAGTATCTGATATCCCTTTTTGACATTTCCATTTGGATGATTCTAAATCATTTTAAGTCAAACATATCTTAAACTGGACACTTGATATTCTCGCTAAAACCCACCCCTCCTTTTTTTCTCTTATCTCAGTTAGTGATATTTCTATCCCTCCTTCTGTCTATTTTTTTTAAAGATTTTATTTATTTATTTGAGAGAGAGTGAAAGAGAGAGAGAGTGGGGGGCAGCAGAGAAAGAGAGGGAGAAGCAGGCTCCCTGCTGAGGGCTGGGGAGGGGCTCTGTCCCAGGACCCTGGGATCATGACCTGAGCTGAAGGCAGATGCTTAACTGACTGAGCCACCGAAACACCCTCCCCTTTTCTATTTTAGAAAGTGAGGAAGCATATCTGATTCCTTCCCTTTTTTCATGACTCCTCATTTATGATCCATCACTAACTTCTGTGGTTTCTTCTTCCAAAATACCCCTGGGCTTCTGAACTCCTGTCCCCTCTGTCTCTACCCCTCTAGCTCTAGCTCTGGATCTAGCTCTGATAATTCTAAAGAAATGTTGGTGATGAACTAAAATACAGGTAAAAGAGAATAGCATATGGTAAGAAACTGTAATCAAAGTCATTTTTTATTTAATATTGTTTGAGATCCATAGTAATGAGAGGTCTATAAGGCCACACATGGAAAATAGTGAATGTGGTTGATATGAAAAAGGGGAATTTTCCTTCCTAAGATGCCTTGCTCTCCCCACTCCTCAGATCCCCCTCTACCCACCCATGTAAGCTTAAACTCCTTTCAGATACTCCTTTCAGTCCATTGGAAGACTATCTCTCAAGTGACATGAAGAGGAAGGAAGAAATAAATAGAAATGAAGACACCGAACAGTTGTGACAGATGGGAATATAATCCATGACATTATTGTGGGGAAATAAAACTTTTTAGAACTAGTGATTTGTGCAAGTGATTTGCACAGCAGGGCTGGATATTTTACATAACTTCAGAGCACTTCACTTGTATGGGCTTGCTTTACTGTTATGTGCCTGTGAATTAAAGGAAAAGAAACTGAGTGATATCAAATGCCTTTGTGTTTTGCTACATCAAAGAAATAAAACACCGTTAATTGGTCCTACAAATACCTTACATATAACTGGTTGTAAGCATCAGTGTTGAGGCTGAGCTTTTTATTCTCATGCATTTTGATTCTGCTTAGAATTTAGCCTCATAAAGCTCAACTGGACTGAAACCAGGTTGTGAGTGTTGATAATGAGTCTCTGAAAACTCATGAACAATTACCAAGACTAACTTTGTTATACTTCTGACCCAGACATCAAGCAGAGGGCTGACTTTGAGGGATCTGGGATGGCTTTCAGAAGCTTTATGTATTTATCCACCTTTCCCCGTGGTCCTTCATTCAGAGAGAACAGCTGCATCAAATTCAAGAAAACAAACTTCTAAACCATGAAATCACTAGACAGTGAGTTGGGCCAACACTCTATTTGAAAGAGAATTATAAATTCAGTCAACATTGCTTTCATACTATTCAAATTTGATGTGTATTTTATGGTCCATAATTAAGAGCCTAAATACATTTATGTCACCAAAGATCGCACGTTCAATTTTTAGTAAATGTTGGCTTCTAGAGCTTGAATGTACTAGGCAATACATGTGAAATACATTAAAGCTGTGACAAATGGCAAAGAAAATGTTACTTTTTTTAGAGTGTAAATTGCTTGAGGAGAAAGCCTCAGAGGACTCCTGAGTTCCTTTTCTGTTTCTGCTAAAGCTTTGCTAGACCTTTGTGTTAGTTTGCAAAAAATGACCCAAGTCTTCACCCTTCCAGGTACTCATGGCTTTCACCATAAACTTTTCAGGGCTCTCCTCCTCTGACTCTGGGTTTAGCCACCTAAGTTGGTTTGGCCAACAGATTTTAGCAAATGTAACACAAACAGAAGGTGGAAAAGTGCTTGCATGAGTGGACTTTTCTGCTCCTTGCTCTTCTAAGATTTTCATGGGAATATTTAAGGCCTGCTGCATAAGGAGAGTCAACACAGTCATTCCAGATGAGACTATTTAGATCTGCTAACAGCCAGCCAAACCCCAGACACATAAGCTAGCCCAGGCAGGATGAGTAGAGTTGCTTAGATGACCCACAGCTGACTGTGGACAAGTGAGCCAACCTAGCCCAGATCAACCAAACCCCTCAGACTGATGAGCCAAATCAACATTATATTGTGTATGTCCCTGAAGAGTTATGGTTGTGTTACACAGCATTATTGTGACATTAGATAATGATACCATCTTCTCATCTTTCAAAGGACCTACTGCTTTCTATAAGGTTAGTATGATGTAATAAAACTATAGATATCACAGAAGAATCCAAAGGATCTTCAGTCAGAAGACTGATTTTGAGTGCTGAATCTGTTACATACTGGCTTTGTGATACATGCCAAATTATTTAAATTCTCTGCACCAGCCAAGTGAGTAATTGTGGGGATTAAAAGGTATGCTATGTCAAACTTGCTGTGTGACCTTTGCCAAGTTGCTTAATCACCTTAATCTCAGTTTTCATTAGTAAAATGAGGTTTAGAATAATTGTTTTCCCTCTAGAGTAATTTTGAAGGTTAAGAAAAAGGATATAAAGCATTTAACAGAGAGTTGGGCAGTTAGGAAATGCTCAATATATATGAAAAATTATTATTTTTACTATTATTTACACCTATAGGTTTTTTAAAGATTTTATTTATTTATTTGACAGAGAGAGGGAACACAAGCAGGGGCAAAGGGAGAAGGAGAAGCAGGCTTCCACCGAGCAGGGAGCCTGATGTGGGACTCAATCCCAGGACCCTGGGATCATGACCTGAGCCAAAGGCAGACGCTTACTGACTGAGCCACCCAGGCGCCCCTATGAGTTACACCTACAGTTTTGACAACAAAAGTAATGCACTATAGCTAAAAGATTTCCAGGAAAGTGCACTTGTTACTCAAGTAGGGCTTCAGGGCCCTGGGTGCAAGAATCTGTCTTCTAGGGCTTCCTTTTATTAACACAAATGAGTTGTTTGATGACAAATTAGCCAATAGTCCCCTTAGAAGGTGAAGAAGTCTTCATGGAGAAATGAATTTAAAAATCTGGAGGTTTAAATGTAAAAAGTGAAGGAAGCAGAGAGGCAAAGTACTTCTTAGCCAGAAGGGCCATATGAAATAGCTAGCAGGAAGCCACCGGGGGTGGTGGGAGCCCTATGGGTAAGACTCAAGATGGAAAAGGCCATCCTGAGCATGAGGATGCTAAAGCAAGATGTGGGTTGGAATTAAATAATCTTGGGGAATTATTTTAATGAAAGTTTTGAAGTTGGTATTTCTGAAATTGTGTGGCTTTCTTTTTTTATCTTGCACACACACACACACACACACACACACCAACTAGTTTTACAGTGTGGCAGGCTCTCATGAACTCTCCCATGAGTTGATTGGTGCTATAAGTAGGATTTGGGCCTCTGGAAATCCTATGTTGATAGCAATTCAGGTTGCAAAGATGAGCGTCCCAAATCAAATATAACAGAGAAGGAAGAATGAGAAAAAGTATAGAGCTTAGTAGAAGCAGAGATAGAAGAATTCTTCTTAGCATAAAGGCACAGAAGTGTTACAGCATTCGATAGCTCTAGTAGCTGAAGGCAGACAGAATGAAACAGTTGGCAATCAAATGACAACAACTGAGCACTGAAAGACTTTTAGAAAAAATTTCTACATTTTTCTAGTATAGAGATAATGAATCTAAATATTTCAGATTCTTCCATTAGTATGTGGCAATAGGAAGAATAATGCCAGTTGGAAGAAATAAATACCCAAGAGAACATTTTTTTATACCTCTGAAAGCAAGCCTGAGATTTGCAGAGCCCTCTGGCAAACGATGCCCCAGGCACCAAGACTTCCAAGATAAGTAGAAAAAAGACAGCTCTAGACAGCAAGAAGCCGAATCTGTTAATGTGCACAAACACAAGCAGTCCAGAAATGAGGATGAGGAAGAGAACAACAGGACTAATGAGGAAAATTTTGTGAGTAAGAGAAGAGCAAATTATAAGGTAAGTGTCACAGCAAGGTAGATGATTTAAGAAAAAATAGTCACACTTTTCATAAGTTCTGTTTCATTTGTGTAATAAAAAGTCTTAGTCTGTTACTGCTGATCACTGATTTGATGTACCAGAAAGATGTTGTCCCCGCCCTCACCCAAATGGGGACATGCCATTATCATCTAATCGCTTCCCTGAGAATAGATTTTCTGTGTCTACCTTTAGAGCTCCCTACCAAATGGGTCTAAATTTTCCTTAAATTTGATGGAGGGAGCAGTTATAATCAGAGAAGCTAAAAATAAACAGGAAAGGGTCCTGAATCCTGGTCCCAGAGCAGCTACCAGCCTGAACCTGGGCACTTAATTCCTCTTCAGTGAAAGCAAGGAGGTTCAATTAAAGAGATGTTATTTGTTAGAATGTGTCTGACCAGAAACACTGCTCTAAAAAATTGTTGCAGGACAAGAGTAAAAAGCAGCACAGAAACAAACATCAAGAGAACACAGGAATTTCTTTTTACAAAGATATGGACAACCCAGAAGTTATTCTTTGCCTTCAGCAATAAGGTGGCCCTAAAATTTTAACAGGGATCTCCGTGTTTGGATGTCATGGATCTAGATTCACACTGCCAAACTCACTTTTTTCCAAAAGGGCTATAATATTGAAAGTATCATTTTTCCTGATATCATATACAAATTATTGTTTGCACTGAATTAATTAACTAATTAAACATATATTCTTGAGCACCTGCTATATAGGAAATATTGCTCCAGCTCCTGGGGATAGAGCAGTGAAAACAAATACACAAAAAAGAAAAATCTCAAATTTTATGGAACTCACTGTGTTGTAATGGAGGAACCTGAACAACTATAAATAGATGATATATAGATAGATGGATGGATAGATAGATGATAGATAGATGATAGATGATAGATAGATAGATAGATAGATAGATAGATAGATAGATAGATAGATAG
>NW_023270854.1:42627041-42664720 GCF_011800145.1 Mirounga leonina
TAGATAGATAGATAGATAGATAGATAGATAGATAGATAGATAGATAGTTAATGTGTGTGCACATGCACATATATTAGAAGATGAAAATGTTTTGGAGAAAAATAGAAGGACAAGAATTCAGGAAGCTTCAGAGGAAGACTCCAAATTGCTCAGGGTGAACTTCGTTGATCTTTGAGGGAAGATCTATAAGAGGTGAGGGCATGGATTTCCCAAACAGAAGGAACAGCAAGCGGCTGTAATGACTTTCAGGCAGGCACATGCCTGTGTGTTATAGGAACAGCAAGGAGGCTGGTGTGGCTGCAATGGACTGGAGCTGGGAAGAGTAGCAGGAGATGAGATCAGAGAGGAAATGGGAGACACACCGGACTGAAGTAATCGGCCATTTAACATTTTTGGTGTTAAGTCTGAATGAGTTAGCATGTCATGCAGGGTTTTAAGAAGGGAAACGAAACAATATGACAGATTTTTTTTCAGGTATTCCCTGGCTGCTATGGTGGTGAGTATAGACTGAAGGTGGGGAAAGGGTTGGCAAAGGCAGAAGCAGTTAGAAAGTTATTGCCATAACATAGGCAAGATATGAGAACAGAGTGGCCCAGAAGACAGCAGTAGTCACAGGAATCAGTGCTTACTTTCTGGACAAATTTTGAAGGTAGAATTCACAATCTGTTTGCTGACAGATTAGGCCCTAGGGTGTGTCAGCAAAAGAAGACTCAAAGATGTCTACAAAGGTTTTGACATGAAAAATTGGAAGGATGGGGTCACCATTAACTGAAATGGGGGGCATGGGAGGCAAAACATGCTTGTTTGGTGAAAGGGGGACTGAAATCAAATGTTTGGTTTTGAACATGTTAAGATCAGCAGGCCTATTACGTATTCAAGGGAAAAATCCAAGTAAGCTAGCAGCAACAAAGCCTGGAGTTCTGGGAAACAGCCAGGATAGAACGATAAATACCAGAGTCTTCAGCGTAAGTTGGTATATACAGCCATGAGATTGGATGACATTGGCAAAAGAATGAATGAAAGCAGAAGAGAGATCCATGGACTGATCCCTGAGCATTCCAACCCTAAGAGGCTGGGCAGTGAAGTGGTGCCCACCAAAGTGAATGAAGAGGAGTGGTCAGTAAGGCTGAAGGAAAACCAGGATAGCATGGTGTCTTGGAAGTCAAGTGAAGGAAGTGGCTCCAGAAGAAGGAAGTTATCAAGTAGGTCAACAGAGAAATGATGATCAGATTTAACAATGTGAAGGAGGTAGGGTGTTCTTGAAGTACTATTTTCTTGGTGAAATAAGAAAGATTATCAATTGGGATGGAGGAAAGGGAAGAGTGTTCAGAGTTCCAGAGGATGAGGAGGTATAGCAGTTGCCTAGGAAAGAGGAAGAGGAAGTGGGCAAGGGGCATACAATGTGATTTCTGAGTTCATGATTCCTTCTGTGCCTATGATCAAGAATTTCAAGTGGGATTAACCCACCATGGTGTGTGTTTTCCTCCCGACACACTGAGCTATGACTGGTATTGCCACAGAGTAAGCAGAATGGGATTTAACCAGGATTGAGGTGAGTATGAGGAAATGAGAGGAGTATGAGGAAATGAGAGAAGCCAAGGGCATCAAATATACATACAAAGGAGTGATTATGACTGGCAATGAGATTTAAGCTGGAAAGAGAGGAAGAAGGTCATGAAGAGAGCTGGAAATCAATGTATTTTAAGCACCAATGAGGAAAAAAAAAAAGATTGTTGAAATAAGGGCACCAGGGGAAGTGAGCTGGGAAAATAAGAGGTGGTAGTTTGAATATGGAATTCTTAAAATTAGAATTATGGAGTCATATGTTTTGGGAATGCTAAGACCCAAAGTGTGATCATGAGTGCAAGAGGTTGAAGGAAGTTGTTGGTCAAAACTGTTAAGAGGAAAGAAGATCAAATAATTAAGAGTCTAGGGTATTGAAGGGATAATCTACATGGATATTGAAATCGTGATGAATTATGCCAAGAGCAGTGTTAGAGAATACCAACTATGTTTGGGGGAAGAAAAGCACATCAAATTCTTAAAATTTGTTTTTTTTATGTCTGCCTAAGAATTTGTAAAATGGCTTATGGGAATAGATCAACAAGGAGTACATCCTATACTTTATTTGAATTGATTGATGGCAGAAGCTTTATGTTATGTTCATTCCTCACATTACTAAGCATTTGAATCTCTCTTGTGCTTTTCTTTGTGTGCTCTGGGCAGCATGTTTTATTTTATTGACCAAAATCTCATTTACAGTTCAATTAATGCAGTGGAGAAAACATGGTACATGCCAAGCCCTTCCATTCTTTATAGTCTGCACTGTGATTCTAGAAAACCAAAACAAATTAATTCAAAAGAGAGAGCAAAGGAGGGAAGAGATTTAGTTCATTCTTATTAAGACCCAATAATTCTTCCTACTCATACAAAATCTGCATGGAAATGTTGATACCAAAGTAACTATATCTTAGAGTTCAGGACCCTTTTTGCAATTTTAGTATCTTTTAGCTTACTTTGAGATTTATTAAAAATGCCATTCATAATATTTAAACTCACATACATACACAAACACATATGGAGAGCACAATTTTACTAGGAATAGGTCATATTTTGCTCTCATAACTGAATAAACGGTTTCACCCATAGTCTATCTACTTGCTAATACTTCCTTTCAGTTCAGTTGAGCGATCTGCTATGCCAGCCTGTTTCTAACAGGTACATATACCTAAATCAATTCTATTCCTAAAGTAGAGTGCTGAAATGTGGATGCAGAATACAGTGCTTGATATCACTTCATATTGTTTGATTTTTATTCATACTTCCTTCACTGGAGATCATAATCTACTATCCACAGTGTACTATCAATTTTGGTGCAAAATTTCTTGTCAAGATTCTTCTTACAAACTGATATTGTAATATGACTGATCTGTTTTCTCTCTACTAACAACTATCTAAAATAATAGATTGCTTTGCTTCTCTACTGTATAAAGGAAAAAGATATGATTTGGCATAAACAATAGCTATCTTTTATTAATGCACGTCCACTTAAAATAAAACCAGCATAAGCTGTAGATAAATAAATATGTTAAGGCTGTACATCCTTGAACTTTAAAAGATGGTTTGACATCTTATAACAAACTTTTATTTTCAAACGTTTCTTTGTCATATAGACAGTGTCACATAATCTTTTTTTAAAAATGTCTTAAAATTAAAAGAATATCAGGCCCAGGGTGAAGTTGTTGTAGTATCTTTTCTTAATTTATTTTTGTTTGTCCAAAAGAAGGGCTATTTAACATCCAGATACAGCTATAGACATGGGAAGGCTATGCAATTTCAAAAAGGATTTGAGTTGGTCAGGAATACAAAAAGAAAATAATCAATACTGAATTTCATCATATAATCCATAAAGTAAAAATCTGAACAAACTTTAGAGGAAAATAAATTTTATTTAATAGGCAAAAAGGATTTGTAATGTCATACGAGATTTAAAGATGACAGCAGAAAGTGAACAGAAATATTAATTTGGAAATAAGGGCAGTGTTCACCTTTGCTTTTTTTTTCCCTTAGCATTGATTTATATGCATCTTTTACTCTCCTCTGATTTCAATCAGACTACAATCCAATGCCTAATTAAATGTAAAATCCTCAGTTTTGGATGTTGCTTCCCATTCACCATCATTACTCTACCTTAAAGTACAAAATAACAACAGAAGGTGCACCCTAAATTCTCAGGAATCTCCACTATCAGTTGCCTGATTATCCTCTTACTTTCCCTGACTCAGAGCTCCATCAGGCCCTCGGCTACTGCATGTTTAATTCATACATCTTTGGCAAGGATTATCTCATCTGCCACTTAAATAATGCATTCTCCTATGATTCAAATTTGTGTTACTGCTACCAACACAATAATATCGTAAGTTCAACATCTGGTGTATGAAGTGGAGAGGCTCTAACAAGGAACAAATGAAAAACAAAAGTATGAAGCAAAAGATCTCTACTGTTTCCTGAAATCTGTGCCAGGTCTAACCCTGGGTCAAGTGCAACTGCCAATTTGCCTGCATTTGAAGTTCCACAGCACTTTATCTCTTCTCTCTTTTGGTGGTAAACTCTGTTCCATCTCACAGCTCCCGCAATGGGAGTAAAGCAAAAATGAAAAGAACCTCTATCACTCTCCATTACGCACTCTCTCTTTGGAATTCTATAGCAAGAACTCCAAGTGGAGCCCAGTTCTGCATAGAACATTATTAGTTAAACTCGTAGTCAACTGAAAGTTCTGGCCAAACCTTCCCAAGCCTGCTATCACTTCCCACCAAGAGCTGTGAGTTCAGTGAAGCTAGGAAGTTGGCATAAAATGCACCCAAGCCAATACTGATGCTCATTCCCTCTCTAACTGCTATTCCATTCTCAATAAGAGGCTAATGAAAACATTCTAGCTCCAAAATATATATGTATTCCAAGGGAGTCATTTTTGATGTGGAGCATGGAGTTCCCAATTCCTGTTCATGCTAAGAATGGCTAAAAATAGGAGGAAAGCCCAAAACAGAAGGGAGGATCCTCCGCACAGGCATGGTGAAGTATGTAAAATGGATGGTCATGTGGTACCAATTCTCCTCTACTCCTCTCCTCTCCTCTCCTCAGAAATGGAGCCCCCAACTGTTAATCAAGCACATGGGTACCCGGAATAAAGACCATATAGACTAGCCTTCATTGTGGGTATCTAAGTTCTGGCCAATGCAATATATCCAGAAGTGGTAGTGAAACTTTTAGGGAGAGCTGTGCTGCTGGCATAGAAATGAGATGGTTTAAGCTGAATGAAACAGGCAACTTGGACCACAAAATGGAAGTCAAACATTGAAGATGATACAGAAACTATGTAGAAGAACCCTAGTCCTCGATGGTCATGGAGGACCTGGAAACTCTTATTCAGACTTTTACTTAAGAGAAAAATAATTGCATCTTATTGCAGCCCCTGTTATATTTTTGCCTGTCTTATGCAGATGAAACTAATTATAACTAATACATTAGAGAAGGCTAGTTGTCTCATTTTATTAGAAGCATTCAGAAACAATTATGAAGCACTCCTTTTCACAGGTGTTCCTATGAAATGATTTCAATATTATATGCATTTCAAGAAGCATAATAGCATTGGATAATGTAATTAATTCAACCCATTTTGCTCCCTCATCCAGTTCTTCTAAATCCCACAGTTCCCTTTTAAGCTTGTAAGACAGTGTTCTAATCATTACAAATGTTCACAAAATCTCTGGTTCTCCTTCCAGGCACCTGGCAGAGTTGTCCTTCCCTGACCACTTGGAAGTCAGCAAGCTATGTGACTAGCTTGACCAATGAAATGTGAGCAGAAGTAATATATGTCACTTCTTGGAGAAAGTTTTAGGAACCCAGTATGAGATTCACACTTTGTGTGAGATGCCCCCCTCTCTCCCATAGTGGTAATTATGAGTACTTGCCAAGATAGAGCCCCCACCACTCTGGGTCCCTGAATAAATGTTATGAATGCCCTGCCATTCCACAAATAGCATAAAGCAGAACAAAGAAATAAACTTTATTTTATTAAAACACCAATTTTGGAGGCAGGGGGCTGTTTCTGCAGCAGTAATTAGCCTATCCTAACTGATTCGGGTAGTTCCCTGAACAGTTCTTATGATCTAAATCATCCTGTGCATGACATTATATTGATAGAGAAAAAGAGAGAGAACTTTACAACTTTTAAATATTGAACCAATGGAAATATCAAAGGGTTTTCTCCCTCCACAGCATTCCCCACAACCTTCCAAAAACTTTCAGGTCCCTCTTCTTCCCATAGAATCTTTCTCTCTATCTGTGCTTTTTTCAAGATACTGCTTCATGTGTCTCCTTGGTTCCATTTCCAAACATCTATGAAGGGTAAGTCTATACTACCTCCTTCCACCTGTTTATATCTCTCATCATTGATTTCGGTGATCACTCCTGAATCCCCTGCTGGTCTGGTCCTGACCATTCTACTGGAAATGTTGTCTGTAAGTATACCAATGACTTCATAGTTAACAAAATTAATGGCTTCATCCTCCTCAACTATGTTGCCCCATGGACCCCTGATGACTTTCCTCCATAGCTTTAATGATAACACTTTTCCTGGTCTTCCTTTCTCTAGCCACTTTGCTCCATCTCCTTTCCTGACTACTTTTCTAACTTCAGCCACCACCAAGATTCTCCCATCAATCTCCTTTCTATTACTCTTTTTTTTAAATTTATTTCTCCAGGTGAGCTCATCAGCCCTACAATTTATGAGCTAATGTCTCAAAATCAGTATCTACAGCCCCAAAACTCACTCAGCAATTACTCAGAAACCTCAGAGAACTCTAGCTTCTCATAACCAAAACAGAAACTACTATCTTCTGCCTCAACTTTGGGCTGCCTTTTCCACCATATCTCAACCCTGTATGCTAAAAACCTCAGTCATTATTGACTCTTCTTTCTCCCTAAAGCACATCCCATCAGCGCCTTCAGTTTATTTCTTTTTCCGTGTTTCATTGGCAATTCCTTTGTTCATATTTGTATTATCTCTATTTATTCTTGGAAATAGCCTCCTTATTGACCTGCCTGCCCTCCTTGTCTACTCATGCCAATCTTTCACTCATGAAATCTCCTAAATTATCTCTCCTAATAATATCTCTATGATGTTATTAATCATATCCTGACCATATCATACCTACAAAATGAAGTATGGATTATCACTGCATTGAAAAAGCCTTCTAAATCTGACTTTATAACTTTCTAGCTTTATGTCTTACACTACCCAACTAGGACTATAATCCAAAAACCTCAGATGATTCTATGTCTCAAATCCTTTTCTTTCTCAGGTTTCTTATTCTTTGTTACATTTCTCTACTATGTTTTATATTTCTATATCCTCAACTAGACCATGAACTACCCTGGTAATTATAGGTAGAGATTGAAATTGAGATTTTGTATATATAATGTATATATAATTATTTATCTATATGATTAATATAATTACAAGTAATTAATAAAATTATATTATATATATACTGAGATATATTTTATATATATTTTTTTAAGCAATAAGAAATTCTAAGCTTGTGTCATTTTTTTGGTAAAAAACATCAATAGACCTGCTGTAGTTTCTTTTAACTTTACTACTTGTTTTCCTTCCAGTCAAGCTCTGTGTAAAAGCTAGTTTTCACTCTTCATAAAAGTTCATGTTATCAAAAAGCAAATCTTTCATTTAGGCAAAAAGTATTTTATGATCTTTTATAGAAGAGGAAAGTCAGTGCTAAATTACTTAGAAAGAGTTTCAGAATGCTATAAAGTAAAAGCTGTAATGAATAACTTGTCCATACTCTGTATGCTGAGACATTTTTGAACAAATCTTAAAAGCAATGCATAGGGATTTAGTCATGAGACTTTCAGCAAGATTAATGGAAGCAATGCTCCTTAAATCCCCTGGCACAGCTTTGAAAATTTCCCACGTGCTATCAGTGATGTCTTTGTGACTTAAAATTCTGGCTTTGGTTTCAGGTTGCAGATTTAAGCAAGCAATGGATGTGTTTGATATTGACAACCTTGTGGCCTCAATTATATAATAACAGGATATCAGGTTTTGATGATAACCTAAAGACTGTTCTATCTGATACTTGAACTCTCTCTACAGTGCTGGTCAAATAATCATGTTACATCCATTTGAGCAGGAAAATCATTGCCTTCCAAATGTCCATTTCATTTAGACAAACCAGAGACAAAAATTAAAGTAGCTTAATTTATGATGGTGAAAGACATGAATTTTAAAACTTTACAGAAAGAAAATTTAATCATTGTATAGCTTCCCAAAAACCCTACTAAAACTTGAAGCTTCTAATTATAATTGAAGGACATTCGTGGAAAAGAAGCTGCATATTTATTTAGTATGGGCTCATTAATGTTAGAACATTCTTGAAAGTGGTCTCTACAGTTAGCTAGTCATGGAACAGTGCTTGTTCACAGATATCCTTAAGATGGGACATCTGTAGAAGTGTCCCTCCCAGACAGGAAATTTTAGAGCAGGGAAAGGAATATTCAGGAGGTCCAAGATTAAACTTAAACAAGCAAACAAAATCCTTATTCTGAAAAATCAAACTTCTCTGGAGGTTTCTAAAACTAATCTTTTCCTTTCAGGGATCTTCCATATCACCAAAACAATCTTTAGATTTGGTGGGACATTCTACAAACTCTGTGCTAGTCTCATCCTGATTTAAATCTTCACAGTGGTCCAGCCATTGCAGGAGGCTTAACAACCAGCATTCAGAAACCACATTCTTCTACCTCTGTAGTCAAGAGCTAAAATACATTAATATTTGAAAAAAAAATTTCTTTGTTATAATATTTATGGCACCATTTTTTTCTTGTCAAAATCATTTTAAGCAACTTCTATAACACTTAACTTCCACTAAATGTGTCACCAGTTTAAGCCAAAAGGGTGTCAACAGCAAACATTTTAACATGAACTATAATCTATAACTCCATAGAGATCACTGTTTCTAATGCAAGATTCTGCCAGAGTGCCAGCCTAAGAAAAAATCAAATGTGTTTTAAGGGGAAAAACCTAGAGTCCAAAGAATAACAAGCTACAATCTAGGTGTTTTATACTTTGATTTATAAAGTAACTACAGAATATGCATGTGAAGTACTATTGTTTCATTTGGCACTAGGTAGAATCTTTATATCTTGAAAGCAATTATAATCTCTGGTCTAAATTATTTTAATCTGAAGTATTCCTTTGCATAAAGATCATAATCACTTAAAAGTCTAAAATGTTTAATAAAGGGGCATCTGGGTGCTCAGTCAATTGAACGTTGGACCCTTGGTTTCAGCTCAGGTAGTGATCTTAGGGTCATGACACTGAGCCCCCCACTGGCCTCCACACTCAGTGTGGAGTCTGCTTAAGATTCTCTCTCCCTCTGCTCCTCCCCCTGCTCACTCTCTCTTTCTCTCCCTCTCTAAAATAAATAAATAAAATATTTTTAAAAAATAAAAATAAAATAAAATGTCTAAGAAAATATTTTTGGGAATGAAACAGGAAGCTCTCAGATGAAAGTCTGTGTGCTCTTGTAGCAAAAATTCACAATAACAATGTAGACTGAGAATGTGTATTGGAAATGTATGTTTTTTTTTTTTTTAAAGGACAGTGAAATAAAACCAAGAATAGCAATCTCTGGGTGCCTGAGTGGCTCAGTCGGTTAAGTATCAGACTCTTGAGTTTGGCTCAGGTCATGATCTCAGGGTTGTGAGATCGAGCCCCACATCAGACTCCACACTGGGCATGGAGCCTGCTTAAGATTCTCTCTCTTTCTCCCTCTGCCCCCATCTCAAAAAAAAAAAAAAAAAATAGCCATCTCTGATGGGTCACACAGAATCCCAAATAATGCCACTAGAAGGACCCAGGTGAAAAGGAAGGTGACAGAGGTGCTTTCTGGAGTTTCTAGAATATTTAGGGCATGAGAAGCAAGGAGCAGGGATGAAAGACAGAACAGAATGTCTCCAAGACACTCCTTTTAAAGAGTGGATGAAGAAGGGGAAAATACGTGGCTGTAAGATGTCAAAAAGACCTACAATTGGACTTTAGATGCCTGTGGGGAAAAAATCTGCATCTATCTTTAAGGAGTAGGTAGTTTGGAACACAAAGAATATCCTATCTTTAGGAATGTAAGTAACTGAGAGTTGGCACATTTTTAGTTACATTCTCTTAAAGTACATATGACCCAGAGTCATAGGGACCAAAATACATTAGAAAAGCGTTAAAATAAGATAGGCTTTGCTTTGGTAATAAAAACACGGACAGGCATTGTGAGAGAAATTAACACAAATTTTGCAGGATGAAAAAGAATGAAATGGAATTAAGATTAAATTTGATGTGACTAGTTTTGTTAATCTATACCTCCCTATTTGAACAAAGAGAGAGAGAGAGAAACAAAACTTCTAATTTTTCCTCCTTGACACACACATGGCTATTGTTTCATTGTTGATGCTACGTAAGTGTCTTCATATGTTTCAGTGTTCAGAATGATGACAAATAGGTTTGTCTTGGTGGAGAGCTAAGTGAACAGCGGGCAAAGCATTTTAGGCAGACCCTCCAAAGAGAGTAGATGAGGTGGCATTATTTGAATATTGATGACTTAAGTGGAAGCTGGACATTTGTCCCCTAGATTTATGTGGGAAATATTTCCTTCAAACACAACATCTATCCTCTACTCTAGGCAAATGATCAACCTTCACTGTTGGAGTGTTGTATTTATAATGGCATGTGTTCTTAGACTTGTATGTCTGTTTTGCCAATTGACCACACTGAAGAAATATATAGATTAAAGCACAGGCAAATTGTTATTTGTCCATAACCTCAATATACTCAACTGGCCTTTACATGCTATCCCATTTTAGCAAAGCCAAAGTACAGAGGTTTAAAGAAAACTTCTAGCATGTATAATTATCTTTGTTTGGGATTACACACTCATCATTACATAATTGAAATCACAACACTCTACATGGTTGTGGTAGAGAGACATTCCATCTAAAACTTATCCAAAAATCACTCCTCTGTGTGCAAACATTCTCTAGCCACTCTCCATAACCAAACCGGAAAGTTGTATAATTTAGTCTAGACCATAGCATTCCCAGATAAAAATAAACTTCTTTAAGCCATAATTCTGGAGGAGAGCATTCGCCCTCAATTTACACAAATGGAACCATTTCATTTACATTCACTCTGGGCTTTATATTCAGTCGGATTCAATTAGTTTAGGTATCAATATATAATAGCACCTAGAGTGGGTTCCTTAGACTGTGACATTATGAATATTGCAAAATAAAGAGTCAGGAAGAGTTTAACCCACACCCTTTTGAGAATCATATATAGTTCCTATGCCTACTTATACAAAATGAACCGTAAGGAATGCACTGAAGGTTTCTACAACAACTTCCAGTTCCTCTTGCCTAAAATAGAGTAAAATCTTAAATCAGGTAGTTAATATCTAAACTACGTGGATGGTCTGTGTTTATACATACTGGTCTTCTCCTTTGGGGTCCAGTCTTCTCTGAAATAGAAACTTTATCATTAACTGTAGGTATGATAGAAGTAGTTAAGTGCAGGAATAAATAGGTATGGCTTGCATCTTTCTGTAGCCTCAATATTTGTTTCTTTGGTTGCTCTGTTTACTGCAATTGCTACTCACTGTTAGTCACTATATTCGGTGAAATGGGCAATCTTTCTTTCCAAAGAAAGAGTCACTTTAAACTTGATGTGGGAAATGAAAATGAATTTCCACGTAAGGCTATTATGATCTTTACATAACATATCCCAGCTATTACTCTTCTTAAAGAGAACAAAATGAGGTGACTCATCTTTATTTGAAGAATATGGTGAGGTGGCAAGGCACAGTGGATACCAGTCTTTTTGCCTCCTTCACATTCACTTCTGGGAATTCTGTTCACACACATACATTTTATGATTCCTGAGACAGCTTACCTACATTCTGTGATCTCATGCTCTGGTCATAGCCATTTATTCAGAGGTAAGCCCTTGACTCTAAATGGGTCAATATGAGAACTAGGCTGAAAATTTTGCAACTTGGACCTCAAATCTCTCCTTGGGTCCCTGATTTATATGCTAGAAAGTAAGGGAGATATCAGATGCTGGTGCCATTGACTAAAGAAGTAGAGGAAAGGGAACTGTAATGATAGGAAAGAATTAATCAAACCACATTACAGAGCAAGGGTATTAGAATAATGTTCGATTGTTTCAAATATCTAGTTCCATTCCTCTCCTCAGAGGAATTTGGAGTCTCATCCCCCCCTAGTTTGGGCCAATTTAATGATACTGGTAAACAAAAGTGCCCCCAATAAAACACTAGAATATCGCTCATATGGCCTTAAAAGGTAGGATGTCTTGTTTTTAGGCAAATGGTCCCTCCTAGTGTATTGGATTCTAAGCACCCTGTACCTCCTTCTCCCTAATTTGGCAGATGCAGTCGACTTGCAATAAGCAGGGTAGTAGATATGCTGTCAGCTTCTGGCCAAGTGTTATCCCTAGGGGCTGAATTGTATTGTCTACCAAGAGGCTGTGACAGATGCTTAATGGTCCCATCAAGTCCAATGCTTCACTCTTGGGTTGACAATGCTTACAATATAATAATTTACAGTTCTTATCAAGGTAGCCTGAACCAAACAGCTAAGTTAATTCTGAAAAAAAGCCCTAGGTAATCAAAAGGCCTGATGGAAGATAATCTGATAAAATAAATTTCATATAAAGGTGTACGTGAGAGGCACTGAGTATCACAAGCAAGTTTTACTAACAAACAAAGGATAATACTTTTAGATCTCTTAATACCAAATATTGTATAGATAATACCTGCTTGGTTTTTTCTAAATTTTCTTTTCTTACAATTGTTCCTGGTTGCCTAGCTACTAGTTGCTTAGTTTTCTGCAGCACTACCCTATAAAATTTTCTACTCTGAGAAATTTAAGGTGAATCCCTGTTTTGTGAGGCAGGGCCCACAGCAAAATCCACTCAATCCCAAGACGCAAGTGAATGAGAATCAATTCAGTGTGAACATAGAATGCTTGCCATGAGGGGGGGAATTGACTTCCACATCAAAGAAAGTTCTTACACGATATGACTTTAGGTTGTGAATATAATCCCTATTGCTCTCTCCATTTATCTTCCTCATCTACTGATTTATATAAAAATTCCACCATTCTCTTTGAAACATTAATTCATTAAAAATGAAAATCTCCAAGAATAGGTAATGTTTTACACTGTTTTCTCTAATGCATACCATGATGGAAATAAATCATTTGAGCAAGGTGTTGAGGAGTGAAGGGAGGGGACCATATACATATATGAGGTCTGTGGGGGTGGTAAAGCAGTACCAAAGAGGGAGATTGAGCTTGCCGAAAGCAAATTCTATCACTTGATGATCTTTATTTATTTTTTTGCCTTGCTAAAAGGGTCTAAATAGCATTCATGGTCATTTTAAAGAGATGAATGAAGATTATAAACAAGATTATTTTTGTCTTAGGGTGCCTGGGTGGCTCAGTCAGTTAAGCATCTACCTTTGGCTCAGACACACTAAACACTTCAACTGTTAAAAATTATATAAAACAAGATATAAAGAAATCTAAAAAATTTAGGTCCAATTAATTGGCTTTATGTTTAGCCTCAGTTCTTCTTAATCATAACCTTAGATTTCCTTTCCCTAATTCTTTAACAAATCATGCTTCATGAAAAATCATGCTACCCATTGGAAATACAAATAGCTATCTTTTTTGAAGATCAAATAGTTAATATGTGCTCTTTTACCTTATACCTAACACACAAAACCTATGGTGGTGTTTCCCAAACATAGATGCAATTATAAAGACTCTGAACACAGAATATGGATTAACCACTCACGAAATTCATGCTTTCAGGAACATAGTTTGGGAAATACTGGTTTAAATTTCTCTGTACTTTTTCACCAGGAAATTTATCCAGCTAGCTCAACATTTTTTCTCCTAATTTTCAAGGCTTCTTTTTAGTAACTGGAACAAAAATTATCATCACTACTATCTTTCCATGTCACAAAGTAACTCCTGATGGCTGTGTTTGACCAGCGCTATGCCTCTCAATAAAGAACTTACATAAAGCTTAATTTAAGTAAATGTTTCACAAGTTAACATTATAACAGATGCCTTTATTAAAGGTTATAAATTATAAGTCTGCTTCCAGTTTTTAAAAGTCCACAGTCATTTTTTTGCCAAACTGTTAAAAACATATGAAAGTTACAAACTAGAGTGGCTAACAATCTCACAAAAACCCCAGCGCCAGTGCTGTCTACCCACCCCACCCCACCAACCCCCCACAGCCACTCTTTTAGAATGACCTCTTTTCCAAAATATTTGTTGGAAGCCTTTTATGAGTCCAGCAATATTTTCTGTAGTGAAGATATATAAGTGAAGGAGGCAAGCAATTCTCTGCCCTCAAATAGCTTATAATACAGTAGTAGAGAGATAATTAGCATAAAAACAAAACTTCTACCCTAAATTTTCCATCCTAAAATCTATTTTCAGGGAGCCCTCCTTGCCTCAAATGACTAGCTGTCACTTGGCCTCTACTTTCTGAGGTCTTATCGTTCTCTTTTCTATCAGTGGACCTCCCTTACTTACAGTCCTGGCTTGTAGAAGACACCTGCTACTTAGTTTCTTGGTAATGCATGGGGCCCTCCTACTAAAGCATTCCTCACAATGCTAGCAGGCGCTGTACTCTCCCTTTGAACACAGCCATCTGGAAAGAGATATTCAGCCTTACTTACTTAAGCTTTTTGAGCCTTCTTCTACCATTTTCTATAGCACTTCTGGCATTTCTATCATACTTAGAGTGGGTCAATACTTTCTTCAAAATTTCAAAAGTCAAAGTAGCAAAATGTTAGCTCCAGGGCCCTTGCTGGGTAATTGAATATTTTAATATTAAAGAGTGCTTCCATAGCCACAAGAGTTCTACAAACTCTTCCCACTCCAGTGTTCTGTAATGGTCCTTTTGATCCAGTACTCTCATGACCCAGTCCTATAAATACAGGTCTCCAGATTCCTCCTGTGCATTTTGGCTTGGTCCTTTGGCTCTTTATTGGTACAGCATCTTTCCACCCTTTGCAGGCGCAGCATTTCATCTCTCCAACCAGTTCATGTTATAATTTCAGTCCAGTTACTATTCTGGTGGTCAGAAGGAGAGGTCTGGCTATATCCTAAAAATGGAGATGGGGACATGTACCATTTTGCAAAGCAGAGGCCCTTCATCATCTTCAAGCACATGGGAATCAAGAGGGCGTAAAGTGCAGATGGTTCATGAAAATCTTGAATTACAGTGTTTTCAAGGACATCCATCCAGATGTCTCTGTCCAAAGTCTCAGTGTTCCACTTGTTCCAACTAGGGCCCTGACTTTGGCATAAGACTTGCAAGGCTTGAGAATGCCACTTTCTTGGGTGTTCTGTTGTTCTTATAATTAGGTCCTGGTTCCTGGTCCTCTGTTTTTTTCTCCCTGTTAGCTGCAGGAGATTGAGTTTCTTCTTATGTTTCCCAAGAGGTCCTCCGGCTTCCACACTTAGCCATTAATTTAATTTACCAGATACATGAATTGCTCCCAACAACAAAAATCAAATTCCATAATCCTTATAATTACCACCTCTCCCAAATTTCTAAGGCACCTGAGAAATTGCCTCACCGATGCATTTCTTTCTATGGGTATACTGTCCCAGTTCATCATAAATAAAAATGTTTTAACGATCGCACCACTACAGTGTACCAAGAGCTTCCCATGTTCTACCTACCACAAGGGATGGGGTCCTCACTGGGCCTCATTGCAACTGGCTGGTGACAGTTAAATCCTATTTTAGGTTCAGACCCTCAGACCACTCCAGGCACCACTTCTGTTAGGCCAGATTCCCTATGAAACACTTAGACAGATAGATGTCTGCAAGAACTTCATTTGGGAGTGTCCTTGGGGTCAAATCTGTGGGGGGCTGAAGAAAGTAGGACTGGACCAAGAGAAGAGTTGAACATTAATGCAGCCATAACAGAGGTCTCAGCCTATCCCACGGGCGCTCTGACTCCAGAGCAGTCTTGTTTGGGAAGAGAGGGGTGAGTTGTTACTCCAGGTTGGGGGAGTAAGTACTTTAATCTTGAGAGGTGGATCTGAACAGTGCAACACAGCATTCAGCACAAGCAGAAACCTTTCAGACATGATTAGCAGAAAACAAGACAACATATGCAGCTGCAAGGCAGAATATGGCAATGCAGATGCAAGTGGGTTATTTGATTTGATGGAAACAAGATCAAGTAATGATTTTTAATTTTTTCTTTCCATGAAAAACAAAATGAGATAATTAGTTGAGGATGAGTAAACAGATTTTGAGGAGAAAAAATATTTCATAGTTCTTGAAGATGATGGGAAAATTGACAGAAAAGTAGGATAAAATGGCCTGGGACCCCTGAAACTTACTTGAGATATACTGTCATAAATTTAAGTGAAACCAATCAGCATGTTGGAGTGTTGTGCTTCAACAACATTTAGTTTCTCAAGAACGAGCACAGAGTAGGCAGAAAGGTGATTTTAATGAGGTTGAGGCTCTGCCTGTGAATACAGTGGTGGGAGAGGGATAATGGAGTTGACATTATAGGGAAGAGGATATATTTTATATGAATTATAGCATCTAAGGTAAGGAAAGATGTTAAGGACAAGAGGGGCATTAATGACAACAAAAACAAAAATAATAGTCAAATGACTGGAAAATCTTAAAGAGCTAAATATTTGCAGAAGCAGGTGATACTAGACTTGATGAGCTAGAAATACAGGGAATGCTGAGTTTATGGTGGATTACTTGCAAGAGAGAATCAGGTACAGCTATCAAAATGAAAATCTGTGGAGTACTTCCATAGGCTTGGATATCTGAGTTGATGTTGAGGGAGTAATCATTGTTAGTGAGAAACTCAAAGATGTAAAAATCCAGAGTGTGGGTTGAGTCATCCACATGATGCTGAAGTCATCAAAAGAAAGGGTAAGACATGGGCGCCTGGGTGGCTCAGTTGGTTAAGTGACTGCCTTTGGCTCAGGTCATGATCCCAGAGTCCCTGGATCGAGTCCCACATCGGGCTCCCTGCTCGGCAGGGAGTCTGCTTCTCCCTCTGACCCTCCCCCCTCTCATGTGCTCTCTCTCATTCTCTCTCACACAAATAAATAAATAAAATCTTTAAAAAAATAAAAAATAAAAAATAAATAAAAAAAGAAAGGGTAAGACAGGTGGTGGGAAAAAATATAAGAATCATGTTAAAATTATCAGTAAATAAGGCAGTTACCTGGCAGTTGGTCAATACTGCAACAAGGCGGGGAAGTTCCATTTAAAAAGCTAAGGCTTTAGGGGAATGAAGGGTGAATAAACTTGAATGGTAATAAAAGAAAAAGAACATTTACACCATCTTTAGGCATTGTGTTATATGTGGTGTGAGAGAGACAAAACAAGAGCCAAAACAAAAACAGTTGAGAGGCTGTAGAGGAATCCAACATCCTCAAGTGATGGTCAGGTTTCAAGAGAACCAGAAGGGAAAAGGAATGTTTGGAGAAGTTAAAGATCATACACAATTTTACTGATAACAGAAACTTTACAGATAACAGAACCTTACTGATAACAGAACTTCCAGAAAGTATGTGTGAATAGGCAGTGAGGGCAGGGAGTGGGGAGATCAAAGGAGGAAGGAATGTAATCAGGGAGTTGCGTGAGATTATATCAGATCAGAGGGTGTTCAGAGCCAAATGGAGGTACATAAAGACAATCATGTATGTGTTGAGGGGTTTGGACTTCTGGTGAAGACTAGGATCAGGGATATGTACAACATGAAGAACTTGATCTTGATACAGACTCTTAGGAGAATGAGAATATTCAGTCTTAATTTTAATATTCCTAAAACTGTCTCTAGGCCATTTGTAATGGTGAAAACATTCACTTGGGAGTTCAGGTGGGACAGTCTCAGGATCCCAGGAATCTCCTTTTGTCTTTCTTAATCCTGGTGTGAATATGGTCATGACCAGTGAAAGGCCCATGATCCAGGGAAGTCAATCTTAATACTACATCTGCTGGCTACAGTGATTGCTTCTGGGATCAAGCTGTGCCCAGGGTTTCTAAACAGAGCTGGCTGCAAGGACTTCTCTTTGATGACTGAGACATCAGTGTCTGGACCCATGTTCCCTTCCATGTGGAAGAAGTCCATCTGCTGAAGAGAGAATGAGCAACCCACAAAGATAAGCAGAGAGGAAAAGGAGAATTGACTGCATTCCAGTCTTTGAATTTAGTTGTTTCTAATGCCCATGCTGGCCACACCCTTTTATAAGTGGCCAATACATGTACTTTTTTTATTACTCTGATTCAAGTCAGATATATGTCACTTGCAATCAAACATACTCGACTTGTACGTATATTTAAAATAAACACATTTTAAACAGTGGGACAGTTCCACATCATACTCTTGAAAGTTCTAAGTAGAATGATCTTGAAAGGTCGTCTAATCCGTTTCTTTGCCTTCAGGCAGAATGACACTTAAACCGTCCAAGAATGCATGTGGATTTTTAATAAATACCATCTGTTGGTGACATATGCCTGTGGGATTTGTATGTGTAAATTACAATTATGAGACACTCAAAAAAATAAAAAAAACAACTATACGTTCCTATTGCCTTCTCTGGAAAGCGATGAATCATGTTACAGAGTGCATACTTTGTTTCTCTCTTTGAAAGGGCATTACCAATTACTTTAGTGATTTGATTTTAAACAAAGTGGAAATCGCCTTAATGAGACTATCTCAAAATTTCTGCTTCTTCAAAATATATTCAACTATCATAAAATGTTTAGTTTTTAAAAGTCTTACCTTCGACAAATAACTTGTTTTCTGCCATTATCAATACTGTACCAATGACGAAACACAAGTTCATGAAAAACACACTCCTCCCAGAACAGTGATGATGTCATTTCTGACATTATTAAAGGTGCTTCCAGAAAACATTCCAGGGCAGTGCTGAAGTTTCTTCCATGAGAGCCAGGAACTGTGATCAATGCTCAACAAATAATAAAGGATTTCCTGAAGGGAAAGAGAGAAATTTGTTGAGAATCCTAAAAGAGTATGACCAATAATAAATAGAGTAAAAAGAATTAAATCTCTATCAGATAATAACACATTAGATAACTTACTATTCCGTTATTGTCCATACCATATGAAACTGTAAGTAATATTTGAAATCAGAGTCTATGTAAGGAGTGCATATCCAGACATGGAAAGATGCCTATTTCAGGCACAACTCTGAAAGGGGTATATACGGTTGCTCTTCAATCTGGAGGCTGAAAAGTAACCAAGAAATCAGTGGCGCCCTCCCCGTTCAGGTCCTTCCCATAATGCAGTGTTCCCATAATACACAATGGTGCCTTAGGATTTTATAAAGTCAAAAATACTAAAACAAAACAAAACAAAGAGGGGTTAAATGAAATCGAATTTCCCCATTCTGTACAATGCACAATTTATGTTGTAAATTTTAAAATATGTGTTTCAAAATAAGTGTAAGTTTGTATGTGTGTATATCTGTTTGTGTACCTTGTGTATGTCTGTGTAACTATTTTTGTAAAATATCATACTGGGAACACTGATACAGACTATTTTCCTTGGAATTCTCCAGACCAGAAAGGCACTGTGACACTTCATCTATAATAGACACCAGGCACTGGAATGACTTTGCAGGAATAAAATGTGATATTCAAATCAAGTAAGGAAACTAGTTTCTTTGTGCAATTTACATATCTCTATATAATAAAAGGAATCATATTTTCTTCACTTTTCATAACTCAATAAACAACTCTCTCCTACTTCTGTGAAGCCAAATTATTTCACAGTCAATAGTTTTAAGAAATAGCATTTTACATTTGTTTTTCATTTTCATGTTTTATATACCATCATTTGTTTAAAAATTAAATAATATGTTGCATATTTTGAATTCTCCTTAATTATGCGTATTAAGATTTTAACAAGTTATTTGGAAATTTACTTTGCAGATTGTAACTTTACCTGTGTTTCCCAAAGTAGGATCCACTGAACTCTAGTCACAGGAAATATGTGGCACAGTTTTCATGGAAAATACATTTGGAAAATGCTTCCATTAATGTATTTAAATCCCTGAGACATGCACACACACAAATTTATGTAATTATATTTAATCTACCTTTCCCCAAATTTATGCTACTCTAAACCACTCTGAGGGAAACACTAGAGAACACAGAACTTCCTGATGGAAACACCACAGACTACCTTGAGGGAGATACCATTACTATTGGATTAACTGTAAAAAATAGTCTGTTTTTCATAGAAATGAATTAGAAATGAATTGCCTTGAAAAAGTACCAAAAAGCCAAACAAAAAAAAACAAAACGAAGCAAAAAACCTTCACATATTTACATAAGGCTGTGTGAACATTCCTGCCTCACTGGATAATTGGAGAAACCCCAACGAGAATGGCTGGGGAGGGTGACTCATCCCGTCTCTTATTTTCCTCTTCACACCTCTTCCCCACACCACTCCCCATGCCCCACCATGGTCACCTCTGTGTATCATACTTGATATATTAATTGCAAAGAATTCTCAGATTTGAAATCCCTAATTGCCCTGAATTCAGTCTGTTTTTGACGTATGTTTTCATTAATTTAATACCCGTTGGAGGAGAGCAAAATGGAATCATAGAGAACACTACACTGGGTTTTAGGTGAGATGTTTAGTGCAGGAGCTGCTTTGGCAACAAGAATCAGCTTTATGCATGCAGAGATAGCCATGAAGAGAAAAATATAAGTTGAACTCTTCTTGTTCCAAAGAGAACTTAAATGCATCCTTCCTTAAATGCATCTTTTTTTTTTTTCTTAGCATTTTTCTAAAGTATTTCCCAGCTCTATCTGGGCCTTGTAATAGTCTGAGTATATCACAGATATATGCCAAGCTTTTATCTTTATCCTTGCATTTTTCTTACCAGCTTTTAAATATAAAGTTTTCAAATATCTAATCAACTGAGAGCAAACTAAACAGCCAAAGACCTCACCATATACTGCACTTTCTGAACTGTCTTCTCATCAGTTCCTTCGTGATTTGCATCACTCCCCCAGCTATTTCTAAGTGAATCTTCACCAACTTCTGCAATTTTTAATGCCTACCCATCAAACTTTTATTTAAACCTCTGGTTTATCAGCAATATAAAATGTGAATAATTGAGAAAATAAGTAGTACTACAGAAATAAAATAATAATCATCTCAAAAGGCATTATAAAATAAGGGGAAATGTCCCACAACAGAACCAGAAGCTTCAAATTTAATTTTCAGATTCTGTATTACTTTTACTGTTTTACATTTTTAGACTACATCAGCTCTTTCAACAGAAGAGTAAAGGGAGATAAAACAATGGATCAATAAACAGTGATTACAAAAAATTATTTCACTACATTCTAATAGGTGAAAAGACTATATATATATATATATATATATATATATATAGGTTTGATTGGCTCATATATTGGCTTTGCTAAGAGAACAATATTTTAGATTCAAGCCTTATAAGGGGTCAAATAACTATAGAGTTTCCTAATCAGAAACAACATCCATAATCCAAGCCAGCCATCCCCTAATTTTCCACTTTGCTGCCTGGATAAGTGAATATGGATGGGTCCACATAGAAGAAAAAAATATCGCTATAATAAACAACTCACTGAATGACCAATGTCATTTTCATATATATTTGCAGAGATTTTATTCATTCAAATTAGACACTTGCAAATGGCTTGCACTGCCTTACAACAAACAGAATTTCTGCAGATCCCTTTTCCTAGTAAGTCATTTTCCCTTCCTTCTTCAAGAAAGGTCAAATGTAGCCTCCTCCAGGAACATAAATATGAACTGCTCCCTGACTTCATGTAGGGTTAGGGTATCTTCTTCTGGTAAGGGGAGGCTTCACGAATGTGCTCCCTCCCTCTTCCTAACCAGCTCTGGAATAGGAACTTCTCCTATAGGCCCTACACTTAATTTCTGAAATAACATTTAACAATAGTATCATCAAGACTCAATGACATATCGACTTGTATATCTTCCCCAGAAGACGGTGCTTTCTGGATGGCAGGCTGTGTATTTTCCTTTTGTGCATTTTCTCCAAAGAATTAAGAAATAAGATAAATGCTGACCTCCTATGCCAAGATTTAATACCATCATAAAATAAAAATGAACTTATCTTTTTAGTTTGCAAAATCAGATCAGTCAACTCTAAGCCTCCATGCACATATCTGGTTGACTGAAAATTAACTATTAGTAATTTGTTGTGGTGGGAGGGGAACTCTCCACCACTCTAATGTTATGCAAGAGTCTCAGGGGTCTTGATGGACCAAAACATTCAGATATGCCCTTCTGTCCAGTCTACTTAGGACAGTGTTGATACCGTATGAGCAGGCAGGGCAGCTTTCTGTTCCCAGGCCAATCCTGGGCACAGATTATCTGTCACCAGAAGTCTCAAGGTCTCAGCTATTAGTGATCAGGCCACTGACATCTCTGTGTCACACCATCAGAGGCCCATTATCCCCTTAGGAAGCTGAATGGGAACCCATCCCAGGTACCTAACACACACTCAACACAGCCACCTCATCGGTCACCCAGGGAACTCTTAGAACTCCTTTGCTCCAAGCACTAACCTTGCTCATTCCTTTCGCTTTTGCACTGTCCTTGCTTAACTCTTCTCAAGGTGAATTTTCCTCAGCGGAAGGTAAAGTAGAATAAGGACAATTTACCTTTGGTCCTACAGTGTTGGCCATTCTTTCCTGAGGTTCAAGTGAGAAAGGAGATGCTAGCAACAGATAGTTTCTTTTATTTTCTATTAGCTGACTTGTTAAGCATCCTTCAGAGGAAAAGACTAGCCAGCCACGTCAGCAAAAACAAGGAATCACTGAGGCGAACTGGTAGGCATTAATTCGGGAACACACCCGGGAAGAGGCCGTCTTAGCTGATCGTGTACAAGTGCTGTAACCCCTTTGCAGTGCCGATGTTTTTGCAAAGATGGATGCATCCGGGTACCTTCCCTGCACTGCATCAACATTCAAATCTTCTCTTTCCTGTGATTCAAGTTCCGGGTTCACCCCAAAACCTAACTGTAGCTCGGCTTCCTCTGTAGTTCTGCTGATGAGGATAAATGTAACAGACGTGCCCATTTGCTGCGTGGCAGTTGTTTCTCTTATTGTGAAGTAATAAAAAGGCATTCTGGTTCTGTAAATTAGTCTCAGGAGCTTTGGTAACGTGGATCTTTGGCTAGAGAGATGGATTGTGTACAGGCTGACAGTGTGTAGAAGGTGGAAGGCCAAATTGGGGTCATGCTACTACAGACAGCCTTATGAAACCACCAGGAAAATACCCCATCACCTCTCCTAGGATCATCAGATGCATTCCTCTCTTCCGGCAGCCCGAACTCACACAAGGAGTTCAACAGCTCACTGTTGAATGAATAAACCTTTACATTTTGATAGCATTGTTTAGAGTACAAAGGAAGCCTCCAAGCCTATGCTCTTACCCTATGTTACATACTGTGAATATATGAAATCCTTTGCCTGGTTGGATACCATAAATCTTGGATGCTACTTGCAGCTTGATTTGTCATGTGCAAAAGACATCTATTTCACTTGGCTTAGTAGTCATGTTTGAGATTTGATTTCTATATTCATACTCATCAGGCTTGTACTTGGAAATCTGTCACTTTCTCCAACCCCACATCTGCCAACTTATACTTTCTAACATAAGGACAATCCCAAGAACTGACACTTATGCTCTCAATTCTAGATTTCCCCAGTCTGATTCAAACTGTTTCCAAATATAAGTCCAGTTATGATAGACAAGATGAGATGACATTTCATTCTACTGAAAGACAATTCCTTTGGAAAACCCAATATATTGAATAACCTTCTGCTCCACACTTCTCAGATTTCAGATCAACTTAGTAAATGCCAACCTATATTTCAATAGGTATCTCAACCAACTGAATCTCTTGTGATATATTTTTTAAAGATTTTACTTATTTATTTGAGTGAGAGAGAGAGCACAGAGGAAGACTGAAAGGAAAAAGCAGACTCCCTGCCAAACAGAGAGCCCGACGCAAGGCTCGATCCCAGGACCCTGAGATCACAACCCGAGGCGAAGGCAGATGCTTAACCAACTGAGCCACACAGGCACCTCAACTTTTGTGATATTTTTGAGAGTATTCTTTCCTCAGGTCACCCACTACAATCATCCATGTTACTCTTTCATTTGAGAAATATTTATTGAACCACTAATAGGTGTAAGGAATAAGCCTAAACTGAATCCTCTGAGAAACAAGGCAAAAGTCATAGCCCTTGTTGTCAAGGAGCATATTATTTATTAGAGTTAAAAGATGTATAGAAATGAGTATTAGAAGAAGGGTATTATTAGTTTTAAAAGATTTGTCTTTTAAGAACTCTAAAGGTTCGGAGGAGAGACTGTTCTATTTATTTTAAGGAGTCAGGAAGTCTCAGAAAGAAAGTCACATTTCAGTTGGAATTGGACAGGAGTGCCAAGGAAAGGGGTTCCTCCATGTTGAGCAACTAGTAAGATCAAAGAGCAGGGGTTACGACACAGCAGAACATTCATCTAGCTTGGCCAGAGCACTGTATGGATCAAAGGATGTAGCAAGAATCATCTGGAAAGGTAGGTTGGGGCCAGAGTATATGCACCTTGAAAGCACAGCCCTGTATTTCACTCTAAAGTAACTATGGAAGTGAGTAAAGCTCTTTTTGTTACATTGCACGGAGGCTAAAGAAAGGGAGAATGGAGTCAGATACAATTTCCAGCTTTGCCACTTGGTAGTTTGGTGACTTTGAGTAAGTCATTCAACCACTGCAGGTCTCAGGCTCCTCATCTGTGAAATGATAATGAATATGAGAACTACAGGTCAAGGGGCTGTGATGGCAGTTAAATAAAGCAATGCTTACAAAAGAAGATGGTGTAGAGATTGGCAATAGTAGATGCTAAGAAACACTATTAGTACTGAATAAGCAAGTAGTGAAGACTTTTAGAATTCTCATAAGTCATTTTGCATGCCTTGGACTAATTTCTAACTCATCTATGCCCCTCTGTGACAAAAGGCATTTGACACCATATTTCACACGTGTGCTGATGAACACTATGTGGATGCCTGCCTCCCTTCTGTTGTTTGCCCACTTCTGTGATTGCATTGGCCTTTCCGGCAGACACAGCACACAGAGAGTTTATGTTAATCTTCTGTTTGCATAAAACCTGCAGGACATTGTCACGTACACTACCACTGCCATGCTAAGTCTCCTGAATCCTGTCCTCATGCAATTATTTTTTTCCTAAATGTAGGACTTTACATCATCTCTGCTGATTTAATCATATTAATTTTAATCGAACTTTTCCTTGTAGAAATCTTTCTAAAAATACTTATTTTAATCTAACAATTTTAACGATGAATCACCTGAAAATTTGATAAGCATTGAATCTATCACTAAAAATATCTAACTAGGTTAGAAAAGAAAAGACTTCTGAATTATATACCTTCCTATGTACCCTCTAGTTTATTAATTCTTAATCAGCACTGTTAGGCTATGATAATTCAAACAGCTAGATTTTTCTTAATATTCCTATGTACTTCTTGCTCAATAGGCTATCTTCAAACATTAGATCAAATACTCTGCCCCAATAGGATAGAATTTCTCTGCCCCATTATCTACAGTAAAAAAAGTAAATTAGATGTTGTAGTCATGACTTGTTCTTTAATGCAGACTGTTTTTCCACAATCACTATTTTCTTAACACTCTCCCCGAATTTGTTTTATATCTGTGCTTTTCTCAAAGTTCCCCATGCACAGGTAGAAGAAGATTTGCTCACCAAGACCCAGGTGGCCAAATGTCTTTATAGGAGCTTTCCCAGAGAAGTCTGTCCGGATTCTTTTTTATTTTTTTTATTTTTTTAATTGACAGAGAGAGACAGGGAGAGAGGGAACACAAGCAGGGGGAGTGGGAGAGGGAGAAGCAGACTCCCCACTGAGCAGGGAGCCCCTTGCAGGACTAGATCCCAGGACCCTGGGATCATGACCTGAACCGAAGGCAGACGCTTAATGACTGAACCACCCAGGCGCCCTGGGAAGTCTGTATGGATTCTTGAAGTTACACATTAGCTGAGTGGAGAGGTGGTATGAAGATGGATTGATCCGAAGACAGAGCAGAGCAAGACTTTTAGCTACATCTATTTAATGTATCATGAAATGTGTTTATTCACAAAACTCTTCACAAGGCACATTGAGTGGCTTCAGTCTTCTATGTTATATACTATTCTTAAGGCACATTTTAATATATTTTGCAAGCAAGAGAACCTATTCCGAGGCCTTTCATTTCATTTTTTTTTCTTTTTTTTTTTTGTGGAACTATCATATACACAAAGGAAGAAATACACCAATTAATTTTGTTTCCAATTAATTTTGTTTCCAGAAGTCATTTCATTCCAAGACAACAGCTGGAAACTCCCTTATTTCAAATAGGCATTTGCAATTATAGTATAAAAAAATTAACAGAATGTGAAGATTTTAGTCTGCCAGCAATCCAAAGAAGTTGTTCTATCAAAACGAGTTGAAAGGGGCTTTCTCTGACCTGACCACCGGCTCCATTTGTAGTTCATTGTCCCAAATCTCTTGTTCTAAAAAGCCTTCCCAGAGCAAACACCTCGGTAGCTTGTTCTGTCACCTCTATTGCACTTTGTCCAATAAATTGGGTCAATATACTTTCTATTCTCAACCTTTTCTTCTGACTCCACAGGATGCTGGCATCATTCCAAACCTGCTGGGTCCCCAGTCCTGGTTTAATAGAAATTAAAAAAAAAAAAAAAAAAAAAATCAGTGAGAGAAAAAATGTTTCTGGATAGCTCAGCTGACACAGCCATAGGCAGAAGGGGGCTAGTGCTCTTCGGCGTTATCCACATGACCAGCCAGGCACAGACTTTGTTATTTCACAGTTCCCCCTGCCAACCAAGTCATTCAATTGTTGCAATCAGTGCTAATGCTTTACGGGAAAAATAAATAAATAACACACGTGGACCAGCACACGCACTGGCTGGTGCACAGAACAACAATATAGGTAGATTCAGCCTGCCAAGGTCTAAATCAGCTCGTCAATTCCTGATTTTTTTTCTTTCTCTTTTTTTGTTTATGCTTTGTCAGTTAACAGGTTGTGACCTATGAGTTTCTTCTTTGGAAAAGAGCTTGCTTCAGGTAATACTTCTCTTTCTAAAAGAAAATCTACTGACTACGGCATCATTGGGTGACAGTACCTAGCACGAGCTATTCCAAGTCAAAGGGAAAAGGGAAGGGCTGTCTAGTTCAGTAACAAGGAGAGATCCCGTGCCTTGAAGTACATGAACTCTTTAAAAGGCTTTAGAAGCTACCTTCTCATGCAGTAGCCTAGGGATGCTATAATTCATCCGAAGACTCTCATTCAGAATGGGGAAAATAGAAATATAAACTTATCCAACTTGGCATGAAAAACTTAAATGGGTTTGAATAATTGAAAGCAAGCAGACTTTACCATATTGCAGCCAAAATTCAAAGAGCATTCTGGCTCCTGCTACATAGAAAAGCAATGTAGACATCTCATGTGTCATTCTTTCTACTTTTCTTTAAGAAAACTACAGTAAGAGGATTTGTGTTTTAGAGATTAATGCCAGATATGGGCACAATGAAGAATGAGTATCTTTAAAATGCTGAAGAGGCAGAAATTTAGGAGAAAATAGATCTATTCATAATTTGAAATTCTGTCTTTCCTCCGTTGGCTGAGCAACAGCCTTTGTCATCCATTACAGGAGCACAGGATGTGTAAATGTTGAAGGAGTGGAAGGGAAGGAGGTTGCTATAGGCAGTATCATTTCTATTATCTGTATCAAAAGAAAAAGAGCATCATGTTCATAAAGGGATGAAATACCTGGTTTCACCAGCAACAACAGAATTTCGTAGTTTGGCTGCACTATTCTAATCTCTCCCAAATTAGCTCCCGTTCCCTACCACTACACTCCAGAATAGTCTAGACTTTGTGCAAAATATAACATACAGATGATCCCCTGTGCATGATGTCTGAATTAAAATCATAATTTTATAATAGTTTAAGTCAGGAAACCAAGTAGGATTTCATTTATAAACAGAAATTCCTGTCAGTTTCACAAGTTGGAGGGAAAATACAAAAAGAACTGGTGAAGAAATAAAAAGACTGATGGGTTGTCACTGGGACACAGATTGTTTGCAGGAAAAGGTTAACTTCATCAGTAGAAAAATGTACAGAGTAGAAACAGCAGTAATCAAACAGAACTGATTAGTGGGGGAAACACTGAAAAGCAATGGGACGCTGGATAGAATTTGAGACAACTAGCAGATAAAGACATGTTTTTGAAGGAGGCTACATGACAGAATGTATGACCAATAATTTCCAATTTGATTAAGAAGGTTATGAGAGAGGAGCGCCTGGGTGGCTCAGTCAGTTAAGCATCAGGTTCTTGTTTCCTATCCAAGTCACTGTCTCATGAGTCATGGGTCTTGAGATTGAGCCCTGCATTGGACTCCATGCTCAGTGGGGAGTCTGCTTGAGATTCTCTTCCTCTGCCCTCCTCACTCTCTCTCTCTCTCAAATAAATAAATATATAAATCTTTTTTTAAAAAAAAGGTTATGAGAATCTGGGGGAGGAGAAAGATGACTCTTTACTGAATGTAGAAGATGAGATTGTTGATTGTCATAACCTCGAAGCCTGTCAAGTGCCCTGGATTTAACAAAACATTTTGCAACATGTCCTTTCTTTCTATTAAATGTCAATATCCCACCCACTCCCTCTTTTTGTAGGTACAAAGGGTAACATGGCTCATTTCTGAAAGCTAACCACGTGAAATCTGGATATAGAAGGGTCCACCTTGAATAGCAAAATAAACCAGATTTTCTCCTTTTATTGAAGAGTTGCCTCAATTATTTCCTGAAATAGAATCACCTCAACAACACTACCTCTGGGGCGCCTGGATGGCTCAGTCGTTAAGCGTCTGCCTTCGGCTCAGGTCATGATCCCAGGGTCCTGGGATCGAGCCCCGCATCGGGCTCCCTGCTCCGCGGGAGGCCTACTTCTCCCTCTCCCACTCCCCCTGCTTGTGTTCCCTCTCTCGCTGTGTCTCTCTCTGTCAAATAAATAAAATCTTAAAAAAAAAAAAAAAACACTACCTCTGAAGAAGAAGGGTGCTCATCTATCCGGGCCTGATGCTATCTGGCAATGCAGCTCTGATCACTCCCTACGATGGGGAGGTCAGTGTTTCCCAGTGCAGAGGGGGAGTCATACAAATCGCTGAAGACATATTTCAAACTTCACAGGCCTGCCACCTTACTGCAACCTAAGAAAATGATTGTTCCATGGGTTGATAAATCTCCCCTATGGGGTATAATTAACTCAATCACATCCAATGCTTACCTTCACTCCAAAAAGAGAAATCACCTAAGACTGAGGCTCAAAAAGGAGAAAGACTGCAAGGGAGTTCATATTAACTGAGGATTAGTTTTTATACTTTTGATAGTTTAAATTTATAAAATTAATGGATTTTTAGGGGTTATTTTGCTTATTTGTTTTGTAGACTGTAGGTTTGTTTCCTTTTTCCTGAAGAATGTCAAGTAAAACAAATGTGAAAGAGAAAAATATTTAGCATGGATTTAAAGGGTTTTTTTCCTTAACTGACATTTCAAAAAAAGTTATAATCTATATAAAAGAAATTTTACTTTATGTCTTAGTTGTTTTCAATATCATTATTCTCTATCATCAACTAATTTCATTAAGGATTTGTAAGATGGTCTATCAAATGGGATCATTACACTTCAGACTGGATTAGATGGTTTCATGAAATAAGATTTGAAAAAATACTTAAAATGAATGAATGGGGGTGCCTGGGTGGCTCAGTCTTTGGGCATCTGCCTTTGGCTCAGGTCACGATCCCGGGGTCCTGGGATCGAGCCCCGCATCGGGCTCCCTGCTCTTCCGGAAGCCTGCTTCTCCCTCTCCCACTCCCCCTGCTTGTGTTCCCTCTCTCACTGTCTCTCCCTTTGTCAAATAAATAAATAAAATCTTTAAAAAAAATTTTTTTAATAAAATAAAATGAATGAATGAATGAATGAATGATTTTACTAGTTACTCCATGAAGCCTTGAGATTTCTGCCATGTACATAACTTCCTGAGAATTTAACTTCCCTGTTCTAGAGCTTATTATGCCCCTTCAATTCCATCTCCAAGTAGGCTGAGAAATCTATCACTGAATCAGAGCAATAGCATTTGTCCAGATGGGTGGATTGACATTTCCTGCTTTTGTACCAATATTTTCATCAAAGATAGCATATTGGCCTCAGGGATCATTTAGACACAGATGTTATCTTTCTACACTGTTTTTCCTCCACGATTCTTTAGTGTAAACTGTAAACCAGATAACAAGGGCTCCAAGCCAAATAGCAAATTACATATCAAAGGTACATTATGTTGCACATTTGTGTTGACCTATCCATTGTGTTGACTTGAAGAGAAAATAAACTGTTAGTGAGCATTACTGTGTTAATTCAGAAGTACTGAGAAAACGGGACTAGATGTGCAAGAGATTTATTAGGGGAGGGAGCGCAATGCAGGAGAAAGAAAAGGAAGGATGATAGGCTGGGGAGTCACCCACAGGAGGAATCCTACGTTTTAGAGAAAGGGGCCACCTTAGTACGTCCACTATACTTGGGCTGGGAGCGGCCCAACAGAAGTATGGTCTCAGACAAACATGATGGGTGATCCAGAGGGAAGCTCCTGAGGCTGTCAGTCAATGAGCTGCCCCTAGCAGGAGGTCTGATTCGTGTATTTTCAGGGCCACCATAAGGAGTGTACTGTTGCAACATCTTACTGCAGCTCAAATAAAGAGACTGACTAAATCACTGACTTTAATTTATTTAAAACATAGGTGATAGCAAAGACTTGTAAGAGTAATTAATTTCTTAAACTTTTATTGAGCACATACTATATATTGGTACCATGCCAACCGCTATAGATAGGAAAGTGATTAAAACACAATACCAGCCTCAATGAACTTACAAATAGGTTTACACAGAGAAAACAACATGTGATGAATGTGCGTTACATACTAAAACCAAATAAGGCCTCTCTTATCATAATATGGAAATCTTTTAAAATGCTTATGATATGTTCACCCAGTAAAGCATTTAATAAAACCCTTCAGTGCAAAGAAAATAAACTGTGTGGTCAGTCATTTCCCAAAGGCAGGCAGTAAAGCAAAGAGTACTATATGTAAATAATTACCACCTTCATTTTTAAACTTAGGGTATTTCAATAAAATAATGTAATATTTTTGCAAATAATACAAAATTTCTTTTTTCAACTAATGAGCTACTTTCTGTTAATTAGATCTGCTTATAACAAACATATGATCTCAGTTTTCCCTTTTCCCTTAATTGCAGCTATGTTTCTAAAAGGCTAGAAATTCCATGATTTCAACTGATGACACCTCACATTTGTAAGAATGAGGATCATGAAAATTCATTCATAAAGGTAAAATTAATGGATTATTACCCACTAATTAATGGATTATTATTATTAATGGAAATTAATTGATAATTATCCCAAGATTTCACGCATTCATTGAACAAATATTTATTGAATATCAATTCTTTGCCAGCTTCTCTAGGTACTAGGGACACAGCAACGAACAAAACACATAAAATTCCTGCCTCCTGTGAAGTTTACACTCTTGTGGAGGGAAAGGATGGAGAGAAAAAATAAATAAGATAAATAAGATATAATATGATAGTAGTGTATTCTAAGAAGAAAAAGAAAGCAGAAAAGGGTGATAGAAATTTAGAGGGGTGACAAGGTGTGTACCAAAATTGTGCATAAGTGGACCAAGAATAAAAACTTAATTGAATGAAAACAGTAATTCATTAATCAACTTTTTAATTCACTTTTTTCAACACATGCTTACTTGTAGGTGCCAGGTGACAAGAACAGAGATGCAGGAGACACGATCACTGTCCTCACACTGCCTACTAAGTAGTGGGAGGGAAAAAATCATTAACAGTATTGTATTCCCAAAATGCTAATATAGGGCCGTCAAGTAAACATCAATATATCTTTGTTTTCACCTTTCTAAACAGAGACAAAAACACTGATAGAGTTCACTACATACACAAAAATGTAAGCCACTTAATATTAAATAAACCAATAACTGGCAATGTGATGATGACAACAGTAGAATTTTTTGAGTACTCCCCAAATCCTCCTAAATAATAAATCAGGAGTGTTAAACCGGACAAGAAGACAGAAGCGTCAGGTACAGGGTGGAGGTGCCCAAAGGAAGCGAATCCTGGAAAGCAGTACTTTGCAAAATGAGGACAGTATGTCTGATATCACGACCTCGGAAAGCAAGACCTTCTGAGGGCTGAAGCATACAGTTGAGGACAGAAAACATTTCTAATCTAGATTTACCTGTAAAAGACACAAAGGCAACTACCCAGAGGCCATATTCTGAGTATTTCACATAACAAACGAAACGAATATTCTCAATCCAAGGAGCTCTCCACCGGAACATCATCTCAATAGCCCAAGAAAATCCACAACACTGAGATATGGGAAGGGGTGGGAAAAGCAGTATCATCTAAACCATATAAAGTTATTGACCAAAAAACGATGAAAATTAACCTAATGACATCTCAATAGCCACAGAGGGAAAATCTGTCAATAAAGGAAGTGAAAATGAGCTAAAAGATATCAGGAAAATTAAGAATACAACTGCAGCTTTGAAAATAGCACAATTTTTTTTTTAATTTTATTTATTTGACAGCGAGATAGAGCGAGAGAGGAAACACAAGCAGGGGGAGTGGGAGAGGGAGAAGCAGGCCTCCCGCGGAGCAGGGAGCCCAATGCGGGGCTCGATCTCAGGACCCCGGGATCATGACCTGAGCCGAAGGCAGATGCTTAACGACTGAGCCACCCAGGTGCCCCGAAAATAGCACAAATCTTAATAGAAAAGCTCTGAAATTATATGACTATATATCAAGAGGATAGGAAACCAAATCTCAAGGAAAAAATAGAAAAAAAATCAGAAATAAAAACTGAACCAGAAGGAATATAAGAGTGAATATACAAAAACCAATGGCTGGGCTCCGCTGCAGGACAAGGCCGTAGGCTGGGTTCTCGGGCTGCCTAGGGTCACCATTTGGGCTCCCTGATAAGGTGGGGCTGTAAGGTATGCTCAGCAGTTGAGCAGAGCTGCTGACTTTGCTCTCTGCCTCAGTGGGGCTGAAAGGTGGCCTCCACGGCTATTCAGGTTCTCTGGCCAGGCTTCTAATCTGGCAGAACTGGCAGCTACACCCAACAGTTTCCTTGAAAATTCTTTTACTCCTTTTTTTAAATTTCTGTTTAAATTTTTATGAAGAAAAAGATCCATTTTTTTCTAGATTTGTCCACTGTTGCCACACAATTTTCCCATTATTTTTATATAGTGTTTTGATCACTTCGATATTAATAAATAAAACCTCTCCAATTTCTAATTTTAAATAAATGTATATTTAGCTAGATCGGACTTGCCAAAGTTGAATCTGTTTTATTGGTCTTTCTGAAGAACCTAGTTCCATTTTATGGTTTGGGACTAATTCATTATTTCCTGCCTTTATTTTTATCAATTCCTTCATTTTATTTTCTTCAGCTTTATTCTATTATTTTCCTAGTATCTTAATTCATGTTAATTTTTTTAAGTTTTTGTTATTTTCAAATGCATATATATATGTGTGTGTGAATTTAATTTATATGATATGTTCAAAGTTTTCTTTCTTCTTAATATATTTGGAGCTTTTTAATAGCAATATTGCCTGCCAATGACATCTGTGTTTTGATATTTACACACAATCTGAGAGTTGCCTATTATTAGAAAATTTCAAAGTATTTAAATTTATTTTCATGATTCATATGTCTGGTCTCCTCTAATCTAGTTTTATGCTTTCTATTTATTATACTTCCCTTATCTTGTACTTTATTTAATTTTGACCCTATGATTTAAAAGTAAATGTCCCGGTTTTGTTCTATAAGCATTAAATGTGCACTTTTTAAAAAACTTTTATTTATTTATTTGACAGAGAGAGAGTACAAGCAGAGGGAGAGGGAAACGGGCTTCCCGCCGAGCATCGGGACTTGATCCCAGACCCCGGGATCACGACCTGAGCCGAAAGCAGTCGCTTAACCAAATGAGCCACCAAGCGCCCAAATTTGCATTTTTTAAATATTGAAACCTGGTTTCTCTAATTATGAATATCAACCATTGATGAGCATATCCTGACCTCTCCTAGGTAGAATGAGAATACTGCCCAACATTTTATTCCACTTCGACTCTTCCTTATTTTCACTTTTTGTTATAATCTATATTTAAACCTTGCTTATCATTTTAAAGCTATTCATTATTACAATTTTGTTATAATAATTTTGCATTTTTCCATTACTTTTTCTTAGCACCACTTACAAATTCATTGTTAAAATGCTGCTCATTTCCCTGTACCTCACTGAAGTAACTTGAATACTACTTTTAAAAGTTCCCGATAGTTGTCCGTTTTCAGAAGGGAATGAAAACTAGCGGTTCAGTCTTTCCTTTTCCTTTGCCCCATGTAAATGGGAACCAACACAACCCTTTCCCTTAAAATCCCTGATAAAAGACCTTCAACCTGGTGTGCCAAGAATGGGTTGCAGGAATGATGACGAGGGTGGGAATCACCCTGCCCCCTGGGTGGTAAAACAAACACCCCAATCCTGGAACTCCACTCTAGTCACCTGGCTGCAAACAGCCCTGAGCAGTTCCCAACTCAAAGGTCACTTCCTCCGCATCCTCGTGCCTCACTGCAAAGGGGCTGGCAATGCTACTCTATTGCTTTCTCTTCTTCCAAGTTGTGGAAAAGTTTGAAATCCACAGTTTTTTCTTTATTGTATTTAATGTTTTTCTAGATCCTAGATATGTGTCGGTTTCTTTTTTCATTCGTCAATATCCAGACTTTTACCAGGATGTGTTTATACTCAGTTCCTTTTAGTTACATTTGATAACCCATGAACCATTTGAGTTTACAGAGTCAAGTTTATTCTTTAGTTCGGAATGTTTTCTCTCATTATCCTTTTGCATATTTCTAGTAGATCATTTGTTCTCTTTCTTCTTCAGAAAAAGAGCAAGTTTCCATATTTTGTTGTTCAAACTTTTCTATTTGTCATCTTTCCATTACTTTGTTTTCACCTCTTTTTCTTTTCCTCTGCATTCTAAGCAACTTCTTAAATTAATCTCTTGTGAGATTCTTGATCTTCTGCCATGTCAGTCCTGTTTTTTCTTTGTCTACAACAGGTAAAAATTTTATTTCCACTTTAAAAAAAAATATGTAACATTTTTCTTTATTGTACCTAACAACTTTTATATTATTTCATGTATCTTGGTCCACATACTTTTTCATCTCTATTATCTTATGTCATCTCTTTCTTATATTGTCATGTATGTAATGTTTTATAAAATTTAATTGGGTTCAGAAATTTTTCGTGACTAAAGCTACAATGAAATATGTATGTATTTATTATGTATGTATTATTTATCCCTTCTTTTGGTACCCAAATCTCTTCATAGGTTCCACATTATTTTGTTTTTCCTTTACATTTGTCAGGATGGTGAGAATTCTATGTAGGCATCTATTTTTCCCCCAAAACAAAGAACTATTTGATTTGAACACCTCTCATTCTCTGATGGAATACCACTGATTTCCTCTCATTTGATCTGAAGTTAGAAAGTTAGTTGATTGGTTGTTTTTCTCAGTCGCCTAGAAGCCTGAGAAACACGAAGAATTGTGGCCGGTGAAAAAACTGCCTTTCAGTGTTTCTATAAATAAAAAAAATAAAAATATCTCATGTTACAGGCCAGATCCAGCATCCTAGTGCTGTTACCAACTGCTTCCAGAAAGAATTTCTGTATTTGGAAGAAAAGAAAAAAAAAAAAAAAAAAATCTGTCCAAATCTGCTGTCACGCTCTGCTTCTACCTTCCACCCAAGCTCTGGCCTCTGGCATGTCTACCCCCAAATTTCACCTGCTCCCCTTCAAGAGGGGGCCATACCAGAGAAGAGCCTGAAGCTTTGGGTAAATACTCTTTTCCTTTCCAAACTTAAAGCCTTAGAATATACACCTAAGTTTATTGGAAGCCCGAAGTCCCTATCTTTTTCTACTACAGATAACTGCTCCTCGGACTCATAGGAATACCCTTAGAATAAAGACCACATCTCATCTTCTCTCCCCATTGTGCCCAGACATTGCTCAACAAAGAGCTGTTGCTCAGTGTTTGTTTTCTTGCTGCCTGCATGACTGCTGGATTGAGTAGAGAAAGCCCAATTACTACAAGCAGTCCAATGTTTGGGACCTCCCTTTCAAATGAAGCTTCTTCCTGCTGATCATGGAGATACTGAAAATTTGGAGCATGGGTGATTATATTTCCATACACCAGGAAAAGAAAAACATGGCATCCCTCTCTCAGCACAAATTCCAACTGTGTGTTTTATCCGACCAAAAAATATCTACTGCATTTCTTTCGAAGTGATAAAAAGATAAGTGATCAGTGGGGAACCTGTAGATACAGTTTTAACATGATGTTGGAAAGAAAGTATGGGCACCAGGTCAGACCCATGTGACCCATTCAGGGTGCAGAAAGGCCTTTCATTATGGGCGATTCTGCCTACAAGATCAAGTTCAGTGCTGGCCAAGAGAATTTTGTGCAATGATGGACATGTTCTATATCAATACATTTGACACAGTGGCCATTAGCCACTGGTGACCACTGAGCACTTGAAATATGCCAGAATAACTAAGGAACTAAGGTACAGCCCATGCCTAGTGAAATCATTGACTTATTTTTAGCCAAATTTCTCCCCCAAATCCAATCCCCCAGTTATCCCCAGAGGCATTAGAGTTTACTTAAAGGAGATTTTTTTTTTTTTTTTAAGATTTTATTTATTTACTTGACAGAGAGAGACACAGTGAGAGAGGGAACACAAGCAGGGGGAGTGGGAGAGGGAGAAACAGGCTTCCCGCGGAGCAGGGAGCCCATTGTGGAGCTCGATTCCAGGACCCTGGGTTCATGACCTGAGCCAAAGGCAGATGCTTAACCAACTGAGCCACCCAGGTGCCCCAAAGGAGATTTTTTTAAGCAAATATTGCCTTTCTTACAGTTTGCCCTTAAGAGATCACTCTCAATTTTAAAGGACCTTGTATATTAGGTGTAGAAGGTTGAAGGACTCATTGACCTCTTCTCTCAAAGAATTCTGAGTCTTATCTCTGAGTGAGACCACAACCAATCATCAAATACAAGTTAGCTGGAGGACTAGAAGCCCTTATATAAGCTTGACAAAGACTTTAGGAAATACTGAGCCCTCATATCTTCACATTGTCTTTTCTACCCCCTCTGAAGTCCCTTCCATTCATGGAAGAGTTCTGAAGAGTCTACCATCAATGATAGTGGTCCTCATCCTCCCTTCCCAAGAACCAGCAAGATCTGTTCTCAAAAAAAAAAAAAAAAAAAAAAAACCCACCTAAACCTCTTGCTATTTTTTAAATGTGTGGGAAGTTTTACTATAACGGATATTCAACTTTTAATCTCACTGTGTCTGTAAAATAGTGGATTTTCACTGTGTTTCATCATATTCCATTTCTGAATTTGAAAACAGAACAAAACTTTTTGCCTAATGACGTATTTTATGCACAGCATGTGGTTAAAATTAAAATAATACTGTTCATTCCACTATCTTTCATCTTGGGAAAAACACTGATTACTCCCAGAGAACACTGCTGCATAGTAGTTATTACTTTACCATTTCACCGATGAAGAGTGGGAGGAGGAAATAAATACAGACTAAGGGGATAATATCTAAGTGGAGCCCTAGCAAGAATCAAAATTGGACTTAAGGTGTGTGATTTTTTCATCTCAACCTCAGACCTGTCCTCTCTCCATTTAAGGTTATAACCATAAAT
>NW_023270854.1:42664820-42665091 GCF_011800145.1 Mirounga leonina
TCAACCTCAGACCTGTCCTCTCTCCATTTAAGGTTATAACCATAAATTACCCTCAATTAACTGTGAGCATATTTTACATAGTAAATCTAAATTCCTATCAACAAATAGCGTTCCTCTTACCAGGAAGGAAAGAAGGAAGGAAGGAAGGAAGGAAGGAAGGAAGGAAGGAAGGAAGGAAGGAAGGAAGGAAGGAAGGAAGGAAGGAAAGAAAGAAAGAAAGAAAGAAAGAAAGAAAGAAAGAAAGAAAGAAAGAAAGAAAGAAAGAAAGAAA